>NC_141873.1:486632632-486935663 GCF_056163025.1 Triticum urartu | reverse complement strand
TTCGTATAGCTTTCAGTCTACCTCCGCCTAGGTGCCTAGTAGTATATCGAATTTGTTCCGGAACTGGTTGGCTCAAACTACGGATCCAGACCTTATGAACAGGCGTCCTAGGACCCAAACCCAAAAATCCACATTTTCACATGTATTTGGCTCAAACTATGTCTTACAACTGCAAATGCATACAAAAATTGCTTGCGCGAGTGTTGTTGCATCACTGGTTCACTGGCCTGTCCACATTGGCATTTTATCAAACAGCTAGTGTCCCTGCTATACGAAGCAAAAAGCCCCTAACGGTGGCCGGCGCTTCCCGGCTTTCTCGTCAGATCACGGTCGCTTCACGCCGCCGCCGCCGCCGCCGCCGGTGCCTCTGCCGCAACAAAGGTCAGCCACCGAACCCTCCTCCCTTTCCTACCCCCTACGGATGCTTGGGCTGTACTTCTTCTCTTCTTACTACCCATCCTGGATGCTGCCCTCCCCGCTCCATTGCGGCTGCTCGACGATAGGGCTCGCGCCTCTGGGCGCCCGGAATTGACCGACGGCAACCAGGGATTCCTCTTCGTCTGTATGTAGTAGTATGTGCTTGCGTGCAATGCAAGGTGCTAGCTATATCCGTGGAAAGGGGATTATTCCCAAATATCCAGCCAATAAATGGAGCATCGTTCACAATTGAAAAGAAATGGGCAGATTGACTTGAAATGCTCCTACTTGGTTTACAACACAATCTTTTTATCAAGCTAACGAATCCGATTCGGAGGGTAATCTTTGTTACAACAAAATGAGTAAATGGCTCACTTTAATTTTCAGCCAATCCAAACTTGATCCTATCAATTTTGAACCGAGCCAATCACCTGTTCAAGGTCTGAATTATTCTAAGAAGCAATCTCACTGACGAACGAAAATATAAATACATGGCTTTCCTCCCCCTATCTATGTGTGGCAGCAGCTATAACTAACGCCACATGCTTTTCACTCCATGTAGTTTGTACACTAATATATGCCCCAGCTCCCTCTGGCACCTGCAGAGCTAGAACTGCTACCCGATGCTACCGAATTTTTTGTTGCGCTGACCTCACAAGTTAGAAGTTCTCCTTGTGGAAATGGAACCGTGTTGTTGTCGTGTGGCTGAATTCTATTGCAAGTTCCCTGAGTGTTTTTGTAAGCGTCGGAGATCCACAATAGAAAACACCTGCAGAAGATTTATGCAGCACCATCTTAGTATATATATCTTTGTAATGTTAAGTAGGATTCGACACTTAAATTTTGATCAGGTGCACACAAAAAAATAAAAACAAATGTGACTCGCCTATACGAGCATTCTTGTGGGTATTTGCCAAATCAGAGTACACCTTTCTCCAGTTTGGCCTTGCAAAATGTGTCCGGATCTGTGAAACAGCGGTCAGGAAAGGAAGCAACCATGGTGTATCTGAATCTTATTGCAGTTAACAAAGGGAGGGAGAAGGGAGGGAGAAAAAAACCTTGCTGCCGGAGACGATATCCACACCATTTTTTGCGTGTTGGAGCGATTGAACCATGGCAATCAGAGCTGACCTCGCATCTCCTTCCTCGTACACACTGGTTAGGTAGTTGTGCATCTCTATTGCATTCTGTACAGCAAGAGATTAAGTTATTTTTCTTTTACAAAACTGAACTATGTGGGACGTTGCTGTTTACTGAAACAGTTTCGGTTGAGCAGTACATCGCTATCACATTCAGCAACTTCATTCATGACACCTTTGAACCATTCAAAGGAGCCTTGTTCCCTGGTTACCCAATAGAAGTAAGCTCGGCTTGGCCCGTTGCTCTTGAAGCTGCTGCCTGCCTCCTCGTCATTCATGCTTTGCTGCTCCTGTTGAATCAAATTCATTTTAGGCTTTTGTGCATCTGCACTCATGTATGAGAAATAACTTTTAGTGACTGAGTTACATTATTAGACTTTATGTTGTGCAGGAGATCCTTCAGTATGCTGATGAAAGGAGTTGCACCAATTCCAAGGCCAATAAGGAAAAGGATGTCGTATTTCTTGTAATTTTGAGCTGGTGCACCGAAAGGGCCATCAACAAAGATCTTGGGAAATCTAAATAAAGAAAGCCAAGTCACTAAAGTTAGTGCAATATCGCCTATATACATATCCTCAAGCAATTCCTTAAGAAAGCTTAAGGTATAATCACCTAGTATTCTCGTCCGCGCCTTCTGCTATGACTGTGGTCTCAAGTCTTGATAGTGTAGCCTTCTTGGAATTTACTTCTTCTTCACAGGCCTGCATGAATTATTATACTTTTTCATCAGTTAAGTAAAATATATAGAGTGTAAGCTCCTCACAAGTTGTACTTCTTCTATGCTCCCTCCTCACTTTTTCTACTGACCTTCCCAAATAGGTTCCTTAGTTCTGTTGTCCAGTCACCTAATGTGCGGATATGTACACTCAAGTAGTCGTCCCCAGGTGCAGAGGTGATGGAGAAGGGATGCCTGCAAACATTGAAGAAAATTTTGAAGCCAAAGCCTTGGAAAACTCATAACTTGGAAAATATGGATGATGGGATGGTACCATTCAAAAGGCGAGACGTCTGGGCATTTTACAAAGAGGTACATCCCACTTTTGTATTTGAAACTTGATGGCTTCTTCATGTAAAGAGAGAGAACATTTCCTGGGTAAATTGCTGCCTGCATGACACATAGAACCATGCATAATATTACCAGTTCTCTTGTGATACTTGCACTTTAAAATGTATACTGAGGAAACTTGTATGTTGTATACTTGTAGAATCTATAGCTTACCTTGATGACAGTCACTCCATAATTCTTCTCACGAACTCTTCTGGTGGCTCTCTCGCTGGCATAGAAGATAACAGGAACTGCTATGTACATCCATCCCTGTAGAAGCACATCCAAAGTTACAATTTCAATTTATGCACATTCATAACTACTCTTGCCAAACATAATTGAGAGCAAGAGCAATACCGTTTTCTTGTACCACGGCTTGGTGAGGAATAAGTAGTAGGAGTGCATCACCAGAAGGATGTATGCAAACACCAGCAGGTGGTGGGCATACCAGAAGGAATTGAAGCCAGCCAGGTGGTGCAGTGGCGATGGCAGCTTCACGACGCTCCTCCTGAAGGAGGTTGTCGCCAGTGTAAAGGAGAATGACATTATGAGGACCAGGAGGATACCAGTCCACCCTGGAGTGCTCGCGAACAGAGTTCCCCATGTTGGTTGAACATAGTTGAAGAAGGGCCCCAGCTTCTCCTGGAACTTGTCACTTGGGCAGGAGACCAGCCTTGGGAAGTCGCAGGTCAGGTGAACAACCGTATGCATACCCGCTCCAATTGCAATTCCAACCGCGATAACCTGGATACATTGCGATCGTTAAAGGGGGGCGTACTGTGCATTGCATGATGCAGATGCCGGTAAGATGTTCCTTGTATTGTCCTGGAATGGAAATGGCACAAGGGCTATGTACCTTGTGGAAGTTTATGTTGTCGTCAAATGGTATGACGGCGCTGAGTGCAGTCGACCGGAGTGCTGTTAGCGTGTTTCGGCACACCGGGAGGAGTATGAGGGCCATGTTCAGCTTGGTCGTCTCAGCGGCACCCTTGGCGATGCAGACACAGTACCCCATCACCTCGAAGACGGCCCGATTCCTGTACTGTATGAACTTGAATATGAAGAGGGCAATGTTGGCGACCCCCCACAGCGCCAGGAACCATATCCTCTTCCAGTTCTCGTGGATGAAGTCGACGGTCTCGTGAATCTGTTTCTGCATTGGGCTCCGGTGACTGGACGGAACCATTGTCTTGGCGAGGCTGGTTGACGCCTGGTCCATCTGATCCTGTGACCCCTCTTCCATCACCATCTTACGGAGTAGCTTCTCCAGCTGCCAAATCTGCATCAGGACAGAAGATGAGCATATATGTAAGCATGCTGGTGCTGCATCAGAAGAAGATAAGTTTTCATTTCTTGGCACCTCAATGTAGCCGCGGGCATCAGGGTCCAGCTCCTCCATGATGAGCGAGGCGTAGGTCGCAGCATGTTTCTTCAGCTTGGCAAGCTTGTTCGCCCCCGCGCTCAGCACTATGATCTGCACATGGAATGAAAACCCTGAAATTTCATAGAGGCTGGCTTTGTGGAGAAGGGCAGGCAGGTCCGGAGACGGCGTGCTACCGACCTCCTTGACCTCATCTTCTGTGAGCTTTCCGTCGCCGTTCTTGTCGCACCTGGTTGCAAAACAATCTCATCAAGACGCCGGCAGTGAGGTATCGCAACCGAAGAGAAGGTAAGGTAGACCTTTATTACATGTCAAAGAATATGCGTAGCCGTGCATCGAAGTTGTTGTCAGACATCTCTTCCCAGCACTCCTGGAGCTGCTCCTTGGTGAGTCCTTGTTCTGGGTCGATCTTCCTTCTCCTCGCCATCGCCACGAACACCTCGCTTGCGAATTCCTTGGAGTCCGCCATGCCTGTGAGAAGCAGAGCCGTTCTGGGCTTAGATATTCAGAGATGAAACAATGTGGCTGGTTAATGCTTTGCTGGCCAACGTAGACAGATGTAGACAGATTCAGTTTCAAGATGATACATTGCTAATTATCCTCTGATAAATAAACGATTGCGTTCCAGATCAACCAATGTGGCTGGCTAATGCTTTGCTGGCCAACCTGAAAATGAATCTGACATGTTTTGGAAAAGAGAGCAGAGCACTGCTGAATTCTGACATGCTTTGCCGGACCGTCAAGCTAGCAGGTATCAGAGATTCAGAGAGCATCGAGATTGCGGGAGCGGGAAGGCAACAAGAAAGGACGGCCGGTTGATCGGGGAAACGGACGTACCGATGCACTTGGCGAAGTTCTCCTGGTGGAGGCGGCCGTCGGCGCTCATCTCGTCGAAGCGCTTCTCGACGGACTTCCAGCCGTCCTTGCCGGCGGCGGCCTTGTCGAGGAAGCGGAGGCCCTTGAGCGCCGGCTGCGCGCTGGAGTGGGTGCGCTTGAGGCCCATGTCGGGCACGCGGAAGGAGGTGACCCTCGACGCCAGCCGCTTCATCCCGGACGTCAGCCGCGACGGCTGCTTCCGCATGGTGGGCGCCGAGTACGGGTGCGGCTGCGGCGGCGGCTGCTTATGATGCTCGCCGCCGAGCGGCACGTCCACGTACCCCTCCGACGACGACGCCATTGCGCGCTGCACCGGTGATGGCACCACCGCCCAAGCCCAATGCGAGGCCGCTGGTGGGCGTAGTAAATTTGGAAGGTGGGAGTCGAGGGGGGGAGGGGAGGAGAAAGCGAGGAGAACTGTGGCGCGTGTTGCGGAGAGGGGTCGCGCCAATTTTAGCCGTTGCACTGCATGCGCGGCAAGGCCGGACGAGCCTAGCCTGCCGCTCGGCGTGTCTCTTCTTCCTTTTGTTTGGACCTGAGATGAGAGCGTGGCACGGGCACCTGTGGCCGTGGCGTGCCGTCCACGCGAGTCTGCCCTGCGCTGCACAGCCAGACGTGACTGTGCGACGTGAGTGCTGGTAGGTGCCATTCGCCAAAAGCGCCGCGCCCAACTTTTTTTTGTGGAAAAAGCGTTCGGACGTAGAGTGATCTAAAAGTTCTTATTAGTAGCAAAACACTCCTGAAAAGTAAAAAAAAATACTCCCTCCGTCCCAAAAAAAATAAAGTTCTGAGATTTTTCTAGGTCAAAGTTACTAATATATATTTTTTGTAAAAATATCAAATCTATTATAAAGATTCACCGGAAGTGCAAAGCGCCCCAAACATAATAAAAACTAGGTGATTTCCCTGCGCGTTGCTGCGGGAGCTTAAAGATTAATTTTGGACACATTCTATATGAATGGAATGACCTAAATCGAAAGCTATTACTTTTGAAAGTAATTATACGTAAACAAAGGGTATGCATGTATGTTGGATATTGGAGATGGAACAATTAAATTGGCGTATGCATGTCCTACAAAATAGTTCTGGTGGATGATGACGTGTCATATTTGATGATGTGGAGGGCTGCATGTTGAGAGAATTAGACTTAGTGGGGATCAACTATTTATGTATTATAGATTACATCGAGTTCCATGGGCAACCGAACGACCATATCCGCCGCCAGAACGAGCACTACAAGAAATATGTCAATTTGCGACCATCACTATTGATCACTGAAAGGTCATTGTTTTCATCTGTGACCTTTTTGTGACAAAAAACAGATGGTCAAAACCTGGCGGTCGTAAACTGAAATAACGACCTTCTCTGTGAGAAGGTCCTAGACGTTTACGACCAAAACAAAAGGTCATTGGTTCTATGACCTTCGGTTTTGGTCGCTAGCTGTCTGTCCAGGCCACGTCGGATCTGACGTGGCAAGCTGATGTGGCAAAATTGCGACCAAATGAGAAGGTCGTTGATTACAATCAGCCCGTTCCAATTGGGGGTTTTACATGGGCCGAGCCCATTAATTCAGCCCATTTTATGTTTTTGCCCGTTAATTTTCGCTAGCTATATGGGCCTAGCTCAACAATTTGGCCTTTTGTTTTCTAAGCCTTTTCCATTTTCTAGGCCTGAGCCTTTTTGCGGTCCATTTTCTATTTTTAAGACTTTTTTTTGTTTCATCTTTGTCCAGCATTGTTTTGGCCAAAGCCTCTTCCAGCCCATCAATATTTTCAGCCCACTAATTCATAGGACTGGACAACAGAGAAATAGATGAGTTTTATTATTATTTTGCTATCAAAGCAATATTTGTTTCACCGTACAATCATATATCATATATGTACATCTTCATCAGATTATGTATACATAAGCAGCAGCAACTAAAAAGAATGCCATTTATATCAAACGACAGCGAAGCAACAAAAAAGATATACTGTCATCACAACTCCAACAGACAACTAATGTACACTACCTACGAGAAGGCCAAACAGAAAAGGAATCGCTGAAAAGATGATCACTAGCTTAGATATTCAGAGACCACTGCCACGTTGTCGATTGGATTTGGTTGCAGCCCTTCCAGTTTGCTAAGAGCATCTTTCCAGCAGCATATCTTCTCATAACCTAAAAAGAGAACATAAACCAGCATAAGAATTTGAAACTTCTTGTCCTACCAAAATATTAGTACTTGTTTAAAACAAAGGATTATCAGCAAAAGTTATTTCCACAACCGTTCGGTGGATACTGATGGTAGTTAGTCGGTAGGCTGATTAGTTCAGTAAGTGTGTTAAATAACCAGGAGCATTTTCTCTAAAACTGAACCATTTTTCCTTAAAACTAAACCAGGTATATAGTTCAAAGTGTATTGAGCATGTGACACAAAGCATTTTCTCTATAGACTAAGATTTGAAGTTTTCCTCAGTGAAACATATGAACACAATAGGCTTCAGCTTTGCTATAAAACCTGAAAACCTTTTTGGGACTATACAAAGGGTAAACAAAATGGGTAGCTTGCAAAGAAGGCGATACAAAGATATACAACAAGGCTCCAAGCACAAGCATCTCTACACAACAGTTAGACACATACCACATCTCACCCCAGAATAACAAATCACAAATAGAATAGCTAAACTAAGCAAGCACAAACATAGCAGGTACGAATCTGTTGCATCAAGCAAGGAAACAATGGAAGGCTCCGACGAATTTCCATCAAACCTTATCCTGGCAGGACTAAAGAGCTATTGAATGTTATAAAGATACGTAAAGAATTAGCTATACTACACAGCATGACTAGCATCCAGCAAGCATTGACAAGACACAAATTTCGTTCACGAAATGATACGAGAATCAGAATCAGTACCATCTTAGCTTTAGTAGCATGTCAGTTTTTCCTGCTCCATGGCTATCATAAACAAAAACCCCTTGAAAACCTGAAGAAGATTAAACAAGGCTGCTTTAACAACACTAAGGAGATTTCACATGAAGGAAATATGCCCTAGAGGCAATAATAAAGTTGTTATTTATTTCCTTATATAATGATAAAAGTTTATTATTCATGCTAGAATTGTATTAACCGGAAACATAATACATGTGTGAATACATAGACAAACAGAGTGTCACTAGTATGCCTCTACTTGACTAGCTCGTTAATCAAAGATGGTTATGTTTCCTAACATGGACAAAGAGTTGTCATTTGATTAACGGGATCACATCATTAGTTAAATGATCTGATTGACATGACCCATTCCATTAGCTTAGCACTCGATCGTTTAGTATGTTGCTATTGCTTTCTTCATGACTTATACATGTTCCTATGACTATGAGATTATGCAACTCCCGTTTGCCGGAGGAACACTTTGTGTGCTACCAAACGTCACAACTTAACTGGGTGATTATAAAGGTGCTCTACAGGTGTCTCCAAAGGTACATGTTGGGTTGGCGTATTTCGAGATTAGGATTTGTCACTCCGATTGTCGGAGAGGTACCTCTGGGCCCTCTCGGTAATGCACATCACTGAAGCCTTGCAAGCATTGCAACTAATGAGTTAGTTGCGGGATGATGTATTACGGAATGAGTAAAGAGACTTGCCGGTAATGAGATTGAACTAGGTATGGGATACCGACGATCGAATCTCGGGCAAGTAACATACCGGTGACAAAGGGAACAACATATGTTGTTATGCGGTCTGACCGATAAAAGATCTTCGTAGAATATGTAGGAGCCAATATGAGCATCCAGGTTCCGCTATTGGTTATTGACCGGAGACGTGTCTCGGTCATGTCTACATTGTTCTCGAACCCGTAGGGTCCGCACGCTTAAGGTTACGATGACAGTTATATTATGAGTTTATACATTTTGATGTACCGAAGTTTGTTCGGAGTCCCGGATGTGATCACGGACATGACGAGGAGTCTCGAAATGGTCGAGACATAAAGATTGATATATTGGAAGCCTATGTTTGGATATCGAAAGTGTTCCGGGTGAAATCGGGATTTTACCGGAGTACCGGGAGGTTACCGGAACCCCCCGGGAGGTATATGGGCCTTAGTGGGCCTTAGTGGAAGAGAGGAGAGGTGGCCATAGATGGGCCGCACGCCCCTCCCCCCCTTGGTCCGAATAGGACAAGGAGAGGGGGCCGGCCCCCCTTCCTCCTCTCTCTCCTCTCTTCCCCCCTCCGCGAATCCTATTCCAACTAGGAAAGGGGGGGAGTCCTACTCCCGGAAGGAGTAGGACTCCTCCTGGCGCGCCTCCTCTTGGCCGGCCAGCCCCCCCCTTTGAGCCTTTATATACGGAGGCAAGGGGAACCCCTAGAGACACAAGTTGATCCACGTGATCATATTCTTAGCCGTGTGCGGTGCCCCCTTCCACCATAGTCCTCGATAATATTGTAGCGGTGCTTAGGCGAAGCCCTGCGACGGTAGAACATCAAGATCGTCACCACGCCGTCATGCTGACGGAACTCTTCCCCGACACTTTGCTGGATCGGAGTCCGGGGATCGTCATCGAGCTGAACGTGTGCTAGAACTCGGAGGTGCCGTAGTTTCGGTGCTTGATCGGTCGGGCCGTGGAGACGTACGACTACATCAATCAAGTTAACGCTTCCGTTGTCGATCTACAAGGGTACGTAGATCACACTCTCCCCCTCTCGTTGCTATGCATCACCATGATCTTGCGTGTGCGTAGGATTTTTTTTGAAATTACTACGAAACCCCACAGTGGCATCAGAGCCAGGTTTTATGTGTTGATGTTATATGCACGAGTAGAACACAAGTGAGTTGTGGGCGATATAAGTCATACTGCTTACCAGCATGTCATACTTTGGTTCGGCGGTATTGTTGGACGAAGCGGCCCGGACCGACATTACGCGTACGCTTACGCGAGACCGGTTCTCCCGACGTGCTTTGCACAAAGGTGGCTAGCGGATGGCAGTTTCTCCAACTTTAGTTGAACCGAGTGTGGCTACGCCCGGTCCTTGTGAAGGTTAAAACAGCACCAACTTGACAAACTATCGTTGTGGTTTTGATGCGTAGGTAAGATTGGTTCTTGCTTAAGCCCGTAGCAGCCACGTAAAACTTGCAACAACAAAGTAGAGGATGTCTAACTTGTTTTTGCAGGGCATGTTGTGATGTGATATGGTCAAGACATGATGCTAAATTTTATTGTATGAGATGATCATGTTTTGTAACTGAGTTATCGGCAACTGGCAGGAGCCATATGGTTGTCGCTTTATTGTATGCAATGCAATCGCGCTGTAATGCTTTACTTTATCACTAAGCGGTAGCGATAGTCGTGGAAGCATGAGATTGGCGAGACGACAATGATGCTACGATGGAGATCAAGGTGTCGCGCCGATGACGATGGTGATCACGACGGTGCTTCGAGGATGGAGATCACAAGCACAAGATGATGATGGCCATATCATATCACTTATATTGTTTGCATGTGATGTTTATCTTTTATGCATCTTATCTTGCTTTGATTGACGGTAGCATTATAAGATGATCTCTCACTAATTATCAAGAAGTGTTCTCCCTGAGTATGCACCGTTGCGAAAGTTCTTCGTGCTGAGACACCACATGATGATCGGGTGTGATAGGCTCTACGTTCAAATACAACGGGTGCAAAATAGTTGCACACGTGGAATACTCAGGTTATACTTGACGAGCCAAGCATATACAGATATGGCCTCGGAACACGGAGACCGAAAGGTCGAGCGTGAATCATATAGTAGATATGATCAACATAGTGATGTTCACCAACGAAACTACTCCATCTCACGTGATGATTGGACATGGTTTAGTTGACTTGGATCACGTAATCACTTAGAGGATTAGAGGGATGTCTATCTAAGTGGGAGTTCTTTAAGTAATATGATTAATTGAACCTAAATTTATCATGAACTTAGTACTTGATAGTATCTTGCTTATGTATGTTTGATTGTAGATAGATGGCCCATGCTGTTGTTCCATTGAATTTTAGTGCGTTCCTTGAGAAAGCAAAGTTGAAATATGATGGTAGCAATTACACGGACTGGGTCCGTAACTTGAGGATTATCCTCATTGTTGCACAGAAGAATTACGTCCTGGAAGCACCGCCGGGTGCCAGGCCTGCTGCTGGAACAACACCAGATGTTATGAACGTCTGGCAGAGCAAAGCTGATGACTACTCGATAGTTCAATGTGCCATGCTTTACGGCTTAGAACCGGGACTTCAACGACGTTTTGAACGTCATGGGGCATATGAGATGTTCCAGGAGTTGAAGTTAATATTTCAAGCAAATGCCCGGATTGAGAGATATGAAGTCTCCAATAAGTTCTATAGCTGCAAGATGGAGGAGAACAGTTCTGTCAGTGAGCATATACTCAAGATGTCTGGGTATTGTAATCACTTGATTCAACTGGGAGTTAATCTTCCGGATGATAGCGTCATTGACAGAATTCTCCAATCACTTCCACCAAGCTACAAGAGCTTCGTGATGAACTATAATATGCAAGGGATGAATAAGACTATTCCCGAGCTCTTCGCAATGCTGAAAGCTGCGAAGGTAGAAATCAAGAAGGAGCATCAAGTGTTGATGGTCAACAAGACCACTAGTTTCAAGAAAAAGGGCAAAGGGAAGAAGGGGAACTTCAAGAAGAACATCAAGCAAGTTGCTACTCGAGAGAAGAAACCCAAGTCTGGACCTAAGCCTGAAACTGAGTGCTTCTACTGCAAGCAGACTGGTCACTGGAAGCGGAACTGCCCCAAGTATTTGGTGGATAAGAAGGATGGCAAGTTGAACAAAGGTATATGTGATATACATGTTATTGATGTGTACCTTACTAATGCTCGCAGTAGCACCTGGGTATTTGATACTGGTTCTGTTGCTAATATTTGCAACTCGAAACAGGGACTACAGATTAAGCGAAGATTAGCTAAGGACGAGGTGACGATGCGCGTGGGAAACGGTTCCAAAGTCGATGTGATCGCGGTCGGCGCGCTACCTCTACATCTACCTTCGGGATTAATATTAGACCTTAATAATTGTTATTTGGTGACAGCGTTAAGCATGAACATTATATCTGGATCTTGTTTGATGCGAGACGGTTATTCATTTAAATCAGAGAATAATGGTTGTTCTATTTATATGAGTAATATCTTTTATGGTCATGCACCCTTGAAGAATGGTCTATTCTTATTGAATCTCGATAGTAGTGACACACATATTCATAATGTTGAAGCCAAAAGATGCAGAGTTGATAATGATAGTGCAACTTATTTGTGGCACTGCCGTTTAGGTCATATCGGTGTAAAGCGCATGAAGAAACTCCATACTGATGGACTTTTGGAACCACTTGATTATGAATCACTTGGTACTTGCGAACCGTGCCTCATGGGCAAGATGACTAAAACGCCGTTCTCCGGTACTATGGAGAGAGCAACAGATTTGTTGGAAATCATACATACAGATGTATGTGGTCCGATGAATATTGAGGCTCGTGGCGGATATCGTTATTTTCTCACCTTCACAGATGACTTAAGCAGATATGGGTATATCTACTTAATGAAACATAAGCCTGAAACGTTTGAAAAGTTCAAAGAATTTCAGAGTGAAGTTGAAAATCATCGTAACAAGAAAATAAAGTTTCTACGATCTGATCGTGGAGGAGAATATTTGAGTTACGAGTTTGGTGTACATTTGAAACAATGCGGAATAGTTTCACAACTCACGCCACCCGGAACACCACAGCGTAATGGTGTGTCCGAATGTCGTAATCGTACTTTACTAGATATGGTGCGATCTTTGATGTCTCTTACTGATTTACCGCTATCGTTTTGGGGTTATGCTTTGGAGACGGCTGCATTCACGTTAAATAGGGCACCATCAAAATCCGTTGAGACGACGCCTTATGAACTATGGTTTGGCAAGAAACCAAAGTTGTCGTTTCTGAAAGTTTGGGGCTGCGATGCTTATGTGAAAAAGCTTCAACCTGATAAGCTCGAACCCAAATCGGAGAAATGTGTCTTCATAGGATATCCAAAGGAGACTATTGGATACACCTTCTATCACAGATCCGAAGGCAATACTTTTGTTGCTAAGTTCAGAAACTTTCTAGAGAAGGAGTTTCTCGCGAAAGAAGTGAGTGGGAGGAAAATAGAACTTGACGAGGTAACTGTACCTGCTCCCTTATTGGAAAGTAGTGCATCACAGAAAACTATTTCTGTGACACCTACACCAATTAGTGAGGAAGCTAATGATAATGATCATGAAACTTCAGGACAAGATACTACTGAACCTCATAGATCAACCAGAGTGAGATCCGCACCAGAGTGGTACGGTAATCCTGTTCTGGAAGTCATGCTACTAGATCATGATGAACCTACGAACTATGAAGAAGCGATGGTGAGTCCAGATTCCGCAAAATGGCTTGAAGCCATGAAATCTGAGATGGGATCCATGTATGAGAACAAAGTGTGGACTTTGGTTGACTTGCCCAATGATCGACAAGCTATTGAGAATAAATGGATCTTCAAGAAGAAGACTGACGCCGACGGTAATATTACTGTCTACAAAGCTCGACTTGTCGCAAAAGGGTTTCGGCAAGTTCAAGGGATTGACTACGATGAGACCTTCTCACCCATAGCGATGCTTAAGTCTGTCCGAATCATGTTAGCAATTGCCGCATTTTATGATTATGAAATTTGGCAGATGGATGTCAAAACTGCATTCCTGAATGGATTTCTGGAAGAAGAGTTGTATATGATGCAACCAGAAGGTTTTGTCGATCCAAAGGGAGCTAACAAAGTGTGCAAGCTCCAGCGATCTATTTATGGACTGGTGCAAGCCTCTCGGAGTTGGAATAAATGCTTTGATAGTGTGATCAAAGAATTTGGTTTTATACAGAATTTCGGAGAAGCCTGTATTTACAAGAAAGTGAGTGGGAGCTCTGTAGCATTCCTGATATTATATGTGGATGACATATTACTGATTGGAAATGATATAGAATTTCTGGATAGCATAAAGGGATACTTGAATAAGAGTTTTTCAATGAAAGACCTCGGTGAAGCTGCTTACATATTAGGCATTAAGATCTATAGAGATAGATCAAGACGCTTAATTGGACTTTCACAAAGCACATATCTTGACAAAGTTTTGAAGAAGTTCAAAATGGATCAAGCAAAGAAAGGGTTCTTGCCTGTGTTACAAGGTGTGAAGTTGAGTCAGACTCAATGCCCGACCACTGCAGAAGATAGAGAGAAAATGAAAGATGTTCCCTATGCTTCAGCCATAGGCTCTATCATGTATGCAATGCTGTGTACCACACCTGATGTGTGCCTTGATATAAGTCTAGCAGGGAGGTACCAAAGTAATCCAGGAGTGGATCACTGGACATCGGTCAAGAACATCCTGAAGTACCTTAAAAGGACTAAGGATATGTTTCTCGTGTATGGAGGTGACAAAGAGCTCATCGTAAACGGTTACGTTGATGCAAGCTTTAACACTGATCCGGACGATTCTAAATCGCAAACCGGATACGTGTTTACATTAAATGGTGGAGCTGTCAGTTGGTGCAGTTCTAAACAAAGCGTCGTGGCGGGATCTACATGTGAAGCAGAGTACATAGCTGCTTCAGAAGCAGGAAACGAAGGACTCTGGATGAAGGAGTTCATATCCGATCTAGGTGTCATACCTAGTGCATCGGGTCCAATGAAAATCTTTGTGACAATACTGGTGCAATTGCCTTGGCGAAGGAATCCAGATTTCACAAAAGAACCAAGCACATCAAAAGACGCTTCAATTCCATCCGGGATCTAGTCCAGGTGGGAGACATAGAGATTTGCAAGATACATACGGATCCGAATGTAGCAGACCCGTTGACTAAGCCTCTTCCACGAGCAAAACATGATCAGCACCAAGGCTCCATGGGTGTTAGAATCATTACAGTATAATCTAGATTATTGACTCTAGTGCAAGTGGGAGACTGAAGGAAATATGCCCTAGAGGCAATAATAAAGTTGTTATTTATTTCCTTATATCATGATAAAAGTTTATTATTCATGCTAGAATTGTATTAACCGGAAACATAATACATGTGTGAATACATAGACAAACAGAGTGTCACTAGTATGCCTCTACTTGACTAGCTCGTTAATCAAAGATGGTTATGTTTCCTAACCATGGACAAAGAGTTGTCATTTGATTAACGGGATCACATCATTAGTTGAATGATCTGATTGACATGACCCATTCCATTAGCTTAGCACCCGATCGTTTAGTATGTTGCTATTGCTTTCTTCATGACTTATACATGTTCCTATGACTATGAGATTATGCAACTCCCGTTTGCCGGAGGAACACTTTGTGTGCTACCAAACGTCACAACGTAACTGGGTGATTATAAAGGTGCTCTACAGGTGTCTCCAAAGGTACATGTTGGGTTGGCGTATTTCGAGATTAGGATTTGTCACTCCGATTGTCGGAGAGGTATCTCTGGGCCCTCTCGGTAATGCACATCACTAAAGCCTTGCAAGCATTGAAACTAATGAGTTAGTTGCGGGATGATGTATTACGGAACGAGTAAAGAGACTTGCTAATAACGAGATTGAACTAGGTATGGGATACCGACGATCGAATCTCGGGCAAGTAACATACAGGTGACAAAGGGAACAACGTATGTTGTTATGCGGTCTGACCGATAAAAGATCTTCGTAGAATATGTAGGAGCCAATATGAGCATCCAGGTTCCGCTATTGGTTATTGACCGGAGACGTGTCTCGGTCATGTCTACATTGTTCTCGAACCCGTAAGGTCCGCACGCTTAAGGTTACGATGACAGTTATATTATGAGTTTATACATTTTGATGTACCGAAGTTTGTTCGGAGTCCCGGATGTGATTACGGACATGACGAGGAGTCTCGAAATGGTCGAGACATAAAGATTGATATATTGGAAGCCTATGTTTGGATATCGGAAGTGTTCCGGGTGAAATCGGGATTTTACCGGAGTACCGGGAGGTTACCGGAACCCCCCGGGAGGTATATGGGCCTTAGTGGGCCTTAGTGGAAGAGAGGAGAGGTGGCCATAGATGGGCCGCGCGCCCGTCCTCCCCTTGGTCCCAATAGGACAAGGAGAGGGGGCCGGCCCCCCTTCCTCCTCTCTCTCCTCTCTTCCCCCCTCCGCGAATCCTATTTCAACTAGGAAAGGGGGGAGTCCTACTCCCGGAAGGAGTAGGACTCCTCCTGGCGCGCCTCCTCTTGGCCGGCCAGCCCCCCCCCCTTTGAGCCTTTATATACGGAGGCAAGGGGAACCCCTAGAGACACAAGTTGATCCACGTGATCATATTCTTAGCTGTGTGCGGTGCCCCCTTCCACCATAGTCCTCGATAATATTGTAGCGGTGCTTAGGCGAAGCCCTGCGACGGTAGAACATCAAGATCGTCACCACGCCGTCGTGCTGACGGAACTCTTCCCCGACACTTTGCTGGATCGGAGTCCGGGGATCGTCATCGAGCTGAACGTGTGCTAGAACTCGGAGGTGCCGTAGTTTCGGTGCTTGATCGGTCGGGCTGTGGAGACGTACGACTACATCAACTAAGTTAACGCTTCCGTTGTCGATCTACAAGGGTACGTAGATCACACTCTCCCCCTCTCGTTGCTATGCATCACCATGATCTTGCGTGTGCGTAGGAAATTTTTTGAAATTAGTACGAAACCCAACACCACAGGCAACAACATCAAGCAGTTCTGTTATGGAACTCAACATGAACTGAAGTAAAACAAAAACTGAATATTCTGAACCTTGACGCCATTCCCATCAGATTTAGCACCCCATAAACACTTGTATAAACAAACAAAATAGAACATAGAGATCATAACAGGGGTTTAGGATAGTGCCCTCAAACTTGTATGTGTCAAGTATTTAGAAACAAAACAATGTCACATTTATGGAAATAGAGGGACTAAAAAGATATATGAGCATAAGGTCTTCAATAAGTAGACTCAAAGGCACATGACATCATAGAGAAGATAAAAGCACAAGATGACTGCAGTGACTAGGCTACAAGTTAATACAATTAACACAAGTTAATGCAAGTCTGATGTACTACTCAGGCTAAGAAGAAGCAGGTACAGTAGTAGTTTTAGCACACTAGTACATGTGTTAAAATGGAAGCATCGTTGCTGGGTTATATTAATAAATAATCCAAGTGTTGCAACGGCGAACAAAATTTAAAAAAATCTATACACATTCATAGACCACAACACATTTACCGACATTGATGGACTAGACAAACCTAACACATACTTATCATACTAACTAGTAGGATGCCCGTGCTACGCTACTGGGTCACACAAGATTTCGCTTCATCCATTTGGTAACCTAAGAGGAGATTAGACAAATTTGAACTGTAGCTACCTTATTGTTTGCTCTTTATTTTTCCCAAAAATCATTTATAGTTACATAAGTATCTATTTAAGCATAAATACATGGTTTGGTGGCGATACGTCGAGTTTTGGATGGTGGCCTAGAGCCCCAACTCCAAAGCGCATAAACTCGCATGCCCACCGCGTGGTCACCGCGTGACCTTGGTGTTGACATGCGTTCTGGGAGGTCTAGGCATGTCTAGTGGGTTGGGCACTCCCCAGGTAGGTGCTAGGAAGAAAATTACAACAGAAGAATCTCACGAGGAGACCGACCTATGCTCAAAGATGAATTAATAGCCAAGTGTTTGATTAGCGCTACGGGAAATGCACATGGCCAATAGGCGTGAGTTTTGGCTGAGGATGATCATCTACTAAGAGGAATGTCTTCATAAATTTTCAGCTCAAAAGAAGGATCCTAGGTGGTACTTGCTTTGCAAAGTACCACACTGGACCAAAATATGAATGTTGAAGCTGGGCTCAAAATAATGAATGGATTTAGCTGAAATTTGGTGGAGGATGGTTATTTGGGCATAGTAAAGCACTGTAGAAAATTGATACCATTTGGACATGCCAAAGTGGTACTTCCTTCACAATGCTCTTCTCTGGACAGAAACTTGGAAAAATTAGCGAGAGAAATTGGATGAATGAAATGAGCTCAAATTTGGTGTAGGTAAGTTACATAGGTATGGTCATGCGCTTGTAAATTTTCAAATCATTTGGGTACCTAGCTAGTACTTACTTCACAAAGCTTCTCTCGAGGTAGAAACTTTGGAAATTTCCTGAGAAAGATTTACCAGGAAAATGGAGCTGAATATTATCATGCGGCAATGATTTGGGTATGGAAAAGTGCCCAAAAATTTTGAGGGTAATAGGAGGGTCTAGATAACACTTGCTTTGCAACGTGCCAATCTGGCCATAAAATATAAATTGAACCTGGGATCACATAGATGATTTAAATGAGCTGCAATTTGAAGGAGAGTGATAATTTGGGCATATGAAGGAATTGTATAAATTTGGATATATAAAAAAGGTACTTCCTTCACAATGCTTCTAGGTGGACAAAAACTTTGGAAATTTGCCGAGGAAGATTTGCTAGGAAAATGGAGCTAAATTTTGTCATGAGGCAATGATTTGGATAGGAAAAAGTGTCCAAAAATTTTGAGGGCAATGAAGAATATATAAATAGCACTTCCTTCATAAAGTGCTGTTGTGAACAGAATAGGAAAATGAATATTGTTGAATTATTTTTGAACTAGGCAAGGAAGGATTTTTACATATTTTCGAAGATATGACCCAAGGAATTTATGAGATTTTTTGTGAATTTTGGGAATGACAGAAATACAGGTTGCTTCACAACCTAGGGCCAAAATTGACACATGGACATGACACATAGGCGAAACTGATGAGGTGGCGCCAAGTCATACCAATCCACCACAATTTACAAGGTTATGACCATCTATATTGGTCATGATCAGCTAGAAATAAGGCAGCGGAATAGTGTTGTCTGCTTTATGACCATTTCGTGTGAGGAAATTACGACCTTTCTAACCAAAATGGTCAATATAGTTTAGGGTTTGGAGCCCCCCGGATTTTGACCAATTGGTCTCAAATGGTCATAGATCTATGACCAATTCTTCCAGGGTCACTGACAGAAGGTCACTAGTTGACATATTTCTTGTAGTGGAGCCGCCGACAGATCGTTGCCGCCGCTCTCATACCGGAGTCGGCCTGACCTTGTCGATGACAGTCGTGAAGTCTTCATGCACGTGCCCCTAAGGACAAGCATTCGGGAGCCACAGTCGTCATCATTGAATCCATGAATTGATCTGAAGAACTTGATATCAAATTTCGCCCTAACAAGAACCCCTAACCTTGCCGCTCCGAGGAGCTGGCAGGAATCTACGCCGGAGCTCCGTCTTATCCGTCCCGACGAATGAACTTGAGGAGGATCGGAGCCCACAAGACTGACTCGAAGAAGAAGCGCCGCCATCCGTCCGTATGCCGCCCTTGCGAGAACCAAAACCCTACCTATCTAAGCCAAGGCACCAGGAATTCCCTCCCCGCCACCGGCCGCTGGAGCGGCAAGCGGAGGGGAGGCGAATCCACGTGCTTGCCGACGAAGATCAAAGGGAAGAAAGCTTTCTCTAGTAGCCTTGCGAGAGGGAAAGAAAAAGCTGCACAATATGTTGGGAAGCGTAGCATGCAATTTAAAAAAAAATTCTACGATCACGCAAGATCTATCTAGGAGATGCATAGCAACGAGAGGGGGAGAGTGTGTCCACGTACCCTCGTAGACCGAAAGCGGAAGCGTTAGGTTAACACGGTTGATGTAGTCGAACATCTTCACGATCCAACCGATGTAGTACCGAACGTATGGCACCCCCGAGTTCAGCACACGTTCAGCTTGATGACGTCCCTCGAACTCTTGATCCAGTAGAGGGTCAAGGGAGAATTTCGTCAGCACGATGGCGTGGTGACAGTGATGGTGATGTGATCCGCGCAGGGCTTCGCCTAAGCACTACGACGCTATGAGCGGAGGAGTAAACTATGGAGGAGGGCACCGTACATGGCTAAGAGAATCACTGTTGTACTTTGGGGTGCCCCCTGCCCTCGTATATAAAGGAGGGGAGGAGGAGGCCGGCCACCAGGAGCGCGCCATAAGGGGGGGACTGACTAGGACTCCCACTCCTAGTCGCCCCCCCTTCCTTTCTATCGGAGGGGAAAAGTGAAGGAGAGGGAGAGAGGAAAAGGAAAGGGGGCCGCGCCCCCTCCCCCTTGTCCAATTCGGACTCCCTTGGGGGTGGGGGCGCCACCCTTGCGGGCTCCCCTCTCTCTCCCCTATGGCTCATGAAGGCCCATTACTTCCCCGGGGGTTCCGGTAACCCTTCAGTACTCCGATAAATGTCTGAAATGTCCCAAAACCATTCTGGTGTCCGAATACCTTCGTCCAATATATCAATCTTTACCTCTCGACTATTTTGAGACTCCTCGTCATCTCTGTGATCTCATCCGGAACTCCGAACAATCTTCGGTCACAAAAAACACGTTACTCATAATACAAATCCTCATCGAACGTTAAGTGTGCGGACCCTACGGGTTCGAGAACTATGTAGACATGACCGAGACACATCTCCGGTCAATAACCAATAGCAGAACATGGATGCTCATATTGGTTCCTACATATTCTACGAAGATCTTTATCGGTCAAACCGTAATGAGAACATACGTAATTCCCTTTGTCATCGGTATGTTACTTGCCCGAGGTTCGATCATCGGTATCCTCATACCTAGTTCAATCTCGTTACCAGCAAGTCTCTTTACTCGTTCCGTAATGCATCATCCCGTAACTAACTAATTAGTCACATTGCTTGCAAGGCTTATAGTGATGTGCATTACTGAGAGGGCCCAGAGATACCTCTCTGATACACTGAGTGACAAATCATAATCTTGATCTATGCCAACCCAACAAACACCTTCGGAGACACATGTAGAACATCTTTATAATCACCCAGTTACATTGTGACATTTGATAGCACATAAGGTATTCCTCCGGTATTCAGGAGTTACATAATCTCATAGTCACAGGAATATGTGTAAGTCATGAAGAAAGCAATAGCAATAAAACTTAACGATCATTATGCTAAGCTAACGGATGAGTCTTGTCCATCACATCATTCTCCTAATGATGTGATTCGTTCATCAAATGACAACACATGTCTATGGTCAGGAAACTTAACCATCTTTGATTAATGAGCTAGTCTAGTAGAGGCATACTAGGGACACTTTGTTTTGTCTATTCACACATGTATCAAGTTTCCGGTTAATACAATTCTAGCATGAATAATAAACATTTATCATGATATAAGGAAATATAAATAACAACTTTATTATTGCATTTAGTTCATATTTCCTTCAGTCTCCCTTTTGCACTTCCAACATGGTGTATCAGGTCGCCATCTTACACGCACACATATTTTAACCTCACAAAATAATCCGTGAAGGGGAATTTTTAAGCCTGGCCTCCATTTCCATTACAATCATGGCTGGCTCCCTTGTGTGGTGGTAAAAGTTGGCTCGCACATGGGTAATTTAGTGGTTGGGGTACAAAGCAACCATAGGTCCATAGTGGAAACGGAAAATTCTGTATTCACAGAAACAGAAAGCGCCATTACATGTATGTTCTGCCACAAAAATATCGTTTCGTTTTTTTATTGCCGCCTACACAAATCAGTTCTTGCTTCCATATTACCTCCCCGTTTTCGTTTTTCGCCGGAAAAGCAGAAAGTTTTCACTCTGTTTTCATCCTGGTATTAACCAAACCAGCAACACAAATACTAAAAATAAAAATATCAAAATCTTTGGAGCTGGTCATCATCATCACCCCTGAATGGGTTGATGGTGCAATGTCGCATATTGCCACAACGCCGGAATCAACATCTCCCTGTTGATCGTAGACGAGAAATCATCAAGGCAATCGAACACCCTACAGAAGAAGTCATCACCATCGAAAGAGCCGAAGATCCGAAACCAAACATCTATTAATTCGCATAGGTCTCATGCTCGTAGACAAGAAATCATCAAGGCAATCGAACACCCTACAAAAGAAGTCATCACCGTCGAAAGAGCCAAAGATCCAAAACCAAACATCTATTAATTTGCATAGGTCTCATCAGAGGCCGCATCAAAATTGTGAAGACGGAAGACGAGGCTCAAGGGCCAAACTGCACAGGAGTGTTGACGTCGTCGCACCAACAAATCCCTGCAAACAATAACCTCATTGGCTAGAAAAGTCAGTAAAAATATACTATGAAGCCATTGAAGCTGGCACAGGGGACGATGTTGAGATTGTGAGGCTCAAGAAGACCGTTGCCGCCACTGTAGACGACACACCGTCACAGGAGACTTTCTTCACTTATCCAGATCTGAAAACCACAAAATAGTATTTTCAGGATCAACAGCGTCGAGTCGGTTAATCTCTGTTGGAAAGTATGTATGCCAAGCATTTTATAGAGAATCAACTTGTGGTTGGATGGATGGTGGTAACTCAGCCACCAGAAATCAAACCATAGATTTGACATCATGTCTTGTAAAAACAGAATATTCTTTCGGCGCAAGGTGGCGTTTCTATGATAGTGTGGCGCATGTGATGATTTCATCGATCTCAGACCTGCCTGCTCAGTGTTTCAGAAATGCACATCAAGATTTGCGTATTTGCATATATGTGAGGGTGAATGTACTTGTGTAGTATATGCGAGTTTGTGCGTCTGCCGTTAGTTTCTTAAAATAAACATTTTGTAGCGATCCAACAATAATTAATTTTACAACCCAAACCACGAGCCTTCTCTTCCGCTCTCGAGTGCGCACCCGAGCCCTCGCTTGGTTTCTTCACAGTCGCAACGCCACCGCCGCTCCCCACATCCCGGTTGCGGCTCTGTACCTCTCACGCTCCTTTCCCTATCCTCCGTCCCATCCTTGCAGCGCCTCAGCCCGCGCTCAACCACGACTCGCCTCCTCCTCACGCCCCTGCTCCGCCTACAGTTGTTGCCGCCACCAGCTTTATTCCGAGTCGGCTGTGACTGTGGGGTCTGATCTGTGTTAGCTGTGGACTAAGGTTGGAATTATTAATTTGTGCATATATGTGTTCGACTGGCTAATCTGTGTTTGGCATGTATACTGGTTGAAAATATGTGATAGTGTTAGATAGTGCACAATTTCGGCATATATGAGTGGAAGAGGAGAAGAAGACATTGAGCAATAATGAGCATGTATTTTGGTAACCGAGAGCATGTGAAATTGTTGGTTGATCTATAAAAATGCGACAGTGTTAGATAGTGAGCAATTTCGACATATGTGACGGTTTTTGAGAGCAAATTTCTTTTTCAGTTCATGTATATGTTGTGAAGCAAGCAAGTTCAACATACATGTTGTGTATATCATTTTCATTGTTTTGTTTTACAAAAGGTGTACTCATGTGTTATTTGTCTTTGTTTGTAGATGTGTCCGACGGCGACCAAGTTTTGTCGTTCTCCATTAGCGGATGAGGACAAAATGAGAGATCACCATAGTTTTACAGGCAAGAATGTGAGGGTGCCAACTCCAACATCTCAAGCTGGTCCCTCTCAAGTTAACATTGTGGACAATGATGCTCAAGTTACACATGCGGCGAGTCATGGTAAAGGCAGGAAGAAGAAGTCACGTCCTTATTCACCTAGGCCAACGACGACCAAAAAGGTGTCAAGTGAGAGTAGTCGAAAAACAACATTAAAGCTAATGGTAGACATGTTTGACTCTATGACAGCTGAGCTCAAAGCTGATCCTGATCCTGTGAGACAGGAGATTCAAGAGATGTTGGCCATGGTGATTGCGGATGGAGGTGTGCCTGGTGGAGTGGTGGTGATGAGCATTTCTATGCTTCACAACTTTTCATGAAAGGAATATCGTGGTGTATTCAGTTGTTTAGAGGAGGATGGTGCTGCTGTGAGGCTTGAGTGGCTGTGACGAAGAATAACTAGCGAGCAACTCAGATGTGTTATTTGCTTTGAAACAATTGTCTTCTTTGGGCACCAGTAGTGTTGACATGGACTATTTGCTGTCAACTCGTGTTATTGTCATGAACAATTTGATGTCAACTCGTATTGTTGTCATGAACTATCAGTTTGAACTAGCCTTAAATCACATAGACCAGACGATATATAGCGCGTAAGTCCTGGGCGTTGCTTGGTTATGTTTACTCATCAACTGTATTCTGGCCACCATACAACCACATCTTAAGCCTGCGTTCGGGACAGGAACATACACACACTCATCAAGCTGTGCGCCAACAGTCGAACACAATCCGTCGTAGTCTAGGTGGTTAGGATACTCGGCTCTCACCCGAGAGACCCGGGTTCAAGTCCCGGCGACGGAATTATTTTTGTGGTTTTTTCCTACGCTGGTGCGTTTCTTACAACGTCCAAAAGCAGCAGCACTGAAGACATCTTTTCTGCATGTAGCGTATCGTCAACAATTTATGCCCGAAGCAAGACTGCACGGTACGCGCTGGCCCTCCCTGCCGCCTCGCCTCCCAATCCTCGCCTATTTATTGGTCCGCTTCGCTGCCCGGCGATTCAACCGCTCAGTTGGACGCCTCCCACAGGTACTATCTCGATTTCACGATTGATTGATTGGTATCACATGCTCTTCCCTTCATTCATCTTTACACGAGCATGTCCGGATTCCCGCGCGGAAACTCCCCTCTGCACGCGCATGATACCTGCGAAAATGCGCGTTGTTGATTGTTCGATCCTGGTTGGTGACCCAAATGCATGGCAATGCGTCAGAGAAACACAAATCCGCGTCGCCGGTAATGTATGCCGATCTCAGCCTGGTTTGGTTTGGTCCTCATGTGTTTTGATTGGGAACGGGTGGCGAGATAGTGTATTGATTAGTAGGAAGAAATCGATCGATTGATCGATCGGCCGGTCGGTCGATGCCTTGGCTCTGAGGCACAGCACGCGGTTCCGCGCGGTCACCGCGTTCCTCGGCGTGCTCTCCTTCGTCCTCGCCGTCGTCGCCGAGCTCAAGAAGCTAATTCTGTTAGCTGGCTCCGTCGCTACCACGTCGCTATGCGTGCATGCAAATGATCGATGTCCCATTCGATCGCAGCCGCCGTACCGGATGCCGATCAGAGGCGCGGACGTGGACGTCTGCCGGCTCCCGCCGGACCCGACGGTGGCGCTGGGCGCCCTGTCCGCGCTCGCCGCCGCGTGCTGCGCCGGGATCGGCGCCGTCTCCGTCTTCTTCCCCTACGACGGCAGGTCCATCCCCAGGAAGGCCTCTTCGACTACACGCCATGCTCCACGTCTTCTTCCATCTCGCCATGTAATGGATCGAATCCACCAAGCACCGCGTCGTACCGTCGTAACATAATTACACCGGCAATATGATTTTTTTTTCGTTTTTTTTCTAGTGGCGCCACGGTGGCCGGGATAGGGACGACGACGTGGGCGACAGCGACGGAGGCCATGCACCACGTCCGGAACGTGCACCGCAACCTCGGGTACGCCTGCCCGACGGCCGAGACTGGGCTGCTCGGCGCCGCCGCGTTCCTCGACCTCGACGCCTCGCTCTTCTGGCTCATATGCGTCATGCTCGTTGGCAACGTCACGGAGGACTACTTCGACGGCCGGGACGAGATCGGCGGCGACGGAGGCGCAGGGACAGGAGAGAAGTGAACCTCAGTTTTCACAATATGCGGCATCCACATACACATTGTAAATTTGTGACAACGCAAACATGCAACACAATACGCGTCATCTTCATGTCGAGGACTTTTGTACGTTTATTGTGCATCAATTGCACGGTTCGCATTTGGGGTATCAGAGCATCTCCACTCGCCCCCTTCCCCTGTTGAGGAACGTAATAATTTTAAAAAAAATTCTACGCACACACAAGATCATGATGATGCATAGCAACGAGAGGGAGAGTGTGTCCACGTACCCTCGTAGACCGAAAAATGGAAGCGTTAGCACAACGCGGTTGATGTAGTCGTACGTCTTCACGATCCGACCGATCAAGTACTGAACGCACGGCACCTCCGAGTTCTGCACACGTTCAACTCGACGACATCCCTCGAACTCCGATCCAGCTGAGCTTTGAGGGAGAGTTCCGTCAGCACGACGGCGTGGTGACGATGTTGATGTTCTACCGTCGCAGGGCTTCGCCTAAGCACCGCTACGATATTATCGAGGTGGACTATGATGGAGAGGGGCACCGCACACGGCTAAAAGATCCAAGAGAACAATTGTTGTGTCTCCAAGGGGTGCCTCCCTCCCCGTATATAAAGGAGTGGAGAAGGAGGAGGGGGCATGCCACCCTAGGCGCGCCCCATGAGGAGTCCTACTCCCACCAGGAGTAGGACTCCCCCTTTTCCATGTGGGAATAGGAGAGGAGAGGGAAGCAGGGAGAAGGGAAAGGAAAGGCCCCCCCCTCCTTGTCCAATTCGGACTAGGGGGGAAGGGGGCGCGTGGCTGCCCTTTGGCCGCCCCTCCTCTTCTCCATTAGGGCTCAATAGGCCCATTAGTCTCCCCGGGGGGTTCCGGTAACCCCCAGTACTCTGGTATATGCCCGAAACTCCCTGAAACCATTCCGGTGTCCGAACATAGTCGTCCAATGTATCGATCTTTATGTCTCAACCATTTCGAGACTCCTCGTCATGTCCGTGATCATATCCGGGATTCCGAACTACCTTCGGTACATCAAAAACCATAAACTCATAATATAACCGTCATCGAACTTTAAGCGTGCGGACCCTATGTGTTCGAGAACTATGTAGACATAACTGAGACACGTCTCTAGTCAATAACCAATAGCGGAACCTGGATGCTCATATTGGCTCCTACATATTCTACAAAGATCTTTATCGATCAAACCGCATAACAACATACGTTGTTCCTTTTGTCATCGGTATGTTACTTGCCCGAGATTCGATCATCGGTATCTCAATACCTAGTTCAATCTCGTTACCGGCAAGTCTCTTTACTCGTTCTGTAACACATCATTCCGCAACTAACTCATTAGTTGCAATGCTTGCAAGGCTTAAGTCATGTGTATTACCGAGTGGGCCCAGAGATACCTCTCCGACAATCGGAGTGACAAATCCTAATCTCAAAATACGCCAACCCAACAAGTACCTTCGGAGACACCTGTAGAGCACCTTTATAATCATCCAGTTACGTTGTGACGTTTGGTAGCACACAAAGTGTTCCTCTGGTAAACAGGAGTTGCATAATCTCATAGTCATAGGAACATGTATAAGTCATGAAGAAAGCAATAGCAACAAACTAAACGATCAAGTGTTAAGCTAACAGAATGGGTCAAGTCAATCACGTCATTATCCTAATGATGTGATCCCGTTAATCAAATGACAACTCTTTGTCTATGGCTAGGAAACATAACCATCTTTGATCAATGAGCTAGTCAAGTAGATGCATACTAGTGACATTCTATTTGTCTATGTATTCACACATGTATCATGTTTCCGGTTAATACAATTATAGCATGAATAATAAACATTTATCATCATATAAGGAAATAAATAATAAGTTTATTATTGCCTCTAGGGCATATTTCCTTCAGTCTCCCACTTGCACTAGAGTCAATAATCTAGATTACACAGTAATGACTCTAACACCCATGGAGCCTTGGTGCTGATCATGTTTTGCTCGTGGAAGAGGCTTAGTCAACGGGTCTGCTAAAGGAAATATGCCCTAGAGGCAATAATAAAGTTATTATTTATTTCCTTATATCATGATAAATGTTTATTATTCATGCTAGAATTGTATTAACCGGAAACATAATACATGTGTGAATACATAGACAAACACAGTGTCACTAGTATGCCTCTAATTGACTAGCTCGTTAATCAAAGATGGTTATGTTTCCTAACCATGAACAAAGAGTTGTTATTTGATTAACGGGATCACATCATTAAGTGAATGATCTGATTGACATGACCCATTCCATTAGCTTAGCACTTGATCGTTTAGTATGTTGCTATTGCTTTCTTCATGACTTATACATGTTCCTATGACTATGAGATTATGCTACTCCCGTTTGCCGGAGGAACACTTTGTGTGCTACCAAACGTCACAACGTAACTGGATGATTATAAAGGAGCTCTACAGGTGTCTCCAAAGGTACATGTTGGGTTGGCGTATTTCGAGATTAGGATTTGTCACTCCGATTGTCGGAGAGGTATCTCTGGGCCCTCTCGGTAATGCACATCACTTAAGCCTTGCAAGCATTCCAACTAATGAGTTAGTTGCGGGATGATGCATTACAGAACGAGTAAAGAGACTTGCCGGTAACGAGATTGAACTAGGTATTGGAATACCGACGATCGAATCTCGGGCAAGTAACATACCGATGACAAAGGGAACAACGTATGTTGTTATGCGGTCTGACCGATAAAGATCTTCGTAGAATATGTAGGAGCCAATATGAGCATCCAGGCTCCGTTATTGGTTATTGACCGGAGACATGTCTCGGTCATGTCTACATTGTTCTCGAACCCGTAGGGTCTGCACGCTTAAGGTTATGATGACAGTTATATTATGAGTTTATGCATTTTGATGTACCGAAGTTTGTTCGGAGTCCCGGATGTGATCACGGACATGACGAGGAGTCTCGAAATGGTCGAGACATAAAGATTGATATATTGGAAGCCTATGTTTGGATATCGGAAGTGTCCCGGGTGAAATCGGGATTTTATCGGAGTACCGGGAGGTTACCGGAACCCCCCGGGAGCTAGATGGGCCATAGTGGGCCTTAGTGGAAAAGAGAAGGGGCTGCCCAAAGTGGGCTGCGCGCCCCTCCCCTCCCTTGGTCTGAATAGGACAAGGAGAGGGGGCCGACCACCCTCTCTCTCTTCCCCCCTCCGCGAATCCTATTCCAACTAGGATTAGGGGGGGGGATCCTACTCCCAGAGGGAGTAGGACTCTCCTGGCGCGCCTCTCCTAGGCCGGCCGCACCCCCCCTTTAGTCCTTTATATACGGAGGCAGGGGCACCCCAGACACACACAAGTTGATCCACATGATCATATTCTTAGCCGTGTGCGGTGCCCCCTTCCACCATAGTCCTCGATAATATTGTAGCGGAGTTTAGGCGAAGCCCTGCTGCAGTAGTACATCAAGATTGTCACCACGCCGTCGTGCTGACGGAACTCCTCCCCGACACTTTGCTGGATCGGAGTCCGGGGATCGTCATCGAGCTGAACGTGTGCTAGAACTCGGAGGTGCCGTAGTTTCGGTGCTTGATCGGTCGGGCCGTGAAGACGTACGACTACATAAACCAAACGCTTTCGTTGTCGATCTATAAGGTACATAGATCATACTCTCCCCTCTCGTTGCTATGCATCACTATGATCTTGCGTGAGCGTAGGAAAATTTTGAAATTACTACGAAACCCAACATTTGCAACATTCAGATCCGTATGTATCTTGCAAATCTCTATGTCTCCCACCTGGACTTGATCCCGGATGGAGTTGAAGCGCCTTTTGATGTGCTTGGTCCTCTTGTGAAATCTGGATTCCTTTGCAAAAGCAATAGCAGCAGTATTGTCACAAAAGATTTTCATTGGACCTGATGCACTAGGTATGACACCTAGATCGGATATGAACTCCTTCATCCAGACTCCTTCATTTGCTGCTTCCGAAGCAGCTATGTATTCCGCTTCACATGTAGATCCCGCTACGACGCTTTGTTTAGAACTGCACCAACTGACAGCTCCACCATTTAATAAAAACATGTATCCGGTTTGTGATTTAGAATCGTCCGGATCAGTGTCAAATCTTGCATCAACGTAACCATTTACGACGAGCTCTTTGTCACCTCCATAAACGAGAAACATATCCTTCGTCCTTTTCAGGTATTTCAGGATGTTCTTGACCGCTGTCTAGTGATCCACTCCTGGATTACTTTGGTACCTCCCTGCTAAACGAATAGCAAGGCACACATTAGGTCTGGTACACAACATTGCATACATGATAGAGCCTGTGGCTGAAGCATAGGAACATCTTTCATTTTCTCTCTATCTTCTACAGTGGTCGGGCATTGAGTCTTACTCAATTTCACACCTTGTAGCACAGGCTAGAACCCTTTCTTTGCTTGATCCATTTTGAACTTCTTCAAATCTTTGTCAAGGTATGTGCTTTGTGAAAGTCCAATTAAGCGTCTCGATCTATCTCTATAGATCTTGATGCCCAATATATAAGCAGCTTCACTAAGGTCTTTCATTGAAAAGCTCTTACTCAAATATCCTTTTATGCTATCCAGAAATTTTATATCATTTCCAATCAACAATATGTCATCCACATATGATATTAGAAATGCTACAGAGCTCCTACTCACTTTCTTGTAAATACAGGCTTCTCCAAAAATCTGTATAAAACCATATGCTTTGATCACACTATCAAAACGTTTATTCCAACTCCGAGAGGCTTGCACCAGTCCATAAATGGATTGTTGGAGCTTGCATACTTTGTTAGCTCCCTTTGGATCGACAAAACCTTCAGGTTGCATCATATACAACTCTTCTTCCAGAAATCCATTCAGGAATGCAGTTTTTACATCCATTTGCCAAATTTCATAATCATAAAATGCGGCAATTGCTAACATGATTCGGACAGACTTAAGCATCGCTACGGGTGAGAAGGTCTCATCGTAGTCAATCCCTTGAACTTGTCGAAAACCTTTTGCGAAAAGTCGAGCTTTATAGACGGTAACATTACCATCAGCGTCAGTCTTCTTCTTGAAGATCCATTTATTCTCGATGGCTTGCCGATCATTGGGCAAGTCAACCAAAGTCCACACTTTGTTCTCATACATGGATCCCATCCTAGATATCATGGCCTCAAGCCATTTTGCAGAATCTGGGCTCACCATCGCTTCTTCATAGTTCAGAGGTTCGTCATGGTCTAGCAACATAACCTCCAGAACAGGATTACCGTACCACTCTGGTGCGGATCTTACTCTGGTTGACCTACGAGGTTCAGTAACAACTTGATCTGAAGTTTCATGATCATCATCATTAACTTCCTCACTAATTGGTGTAGACGTCACAGGAACCGGTTTCTGTGATGAACTACTTTCCAATAAGGGAGCAGGTACTGTTACCTCATCAAGTTCTACTTTCCTCCCACTCACTTCTTTCGAGAGAAACTCCTTCTCTAGAAAGGATCCATTCTTAGCAACGAATGTCTTGCCCTCGGATTTGTGATAGAAGGTGTACCCAACTGTTTCTTTTGGGTATCCTATGAAGACACATTTCTCCGATTTGGGTTCAAGCTTATCAGGTTGAAGTTTTTTCACATAAGCATCGCAGCCTCAAACTTTAAGAAACGACAACTTTGGTTTCTTGCCAAACCATAGTTCATAAGGTGTCGTCTCAACGGATTTTGATGGTGCCCTATTTAACGTGAATGCGACCGTCTCTAAAGCATAACCCCAAAAAGATAGCGGTAAATCAGTAAGAGACATCATAGATCGCACCATATCAAGTAAAGTACGATTACGACATTCGGACACACCATTACGGTGTGGTGTTCCGGGTGGCGTGAGTTGCGAAACTATTCCACATTGTTTCAAATGTAGACCAAACTCGTAACTCAAATATTCTCCTCCATGATCAGATCGTAGAAACTTTATTTTCTTGTTACGATGATTTTCAACTTCACTCTAAAATTCTTTGAACTTTTCAAATGTTTCAGACTTATGTTTTGTTAAGTAGATATACCCATATCTGCTTAAATCATCTGTGAAGGTGAGAAAATAACGATACCCGCTGCGAGCCTCAACATTCATTGGACCACATACATTAGTATGTATGATCTCCAACAAATCAATTGCTCGCTCCATAGTTCTGGAGAATGACATTTTAGTCATCTTGCCCATGAGGCATGGTTCGCAAGTACCAAGTGATTCATAATCAAGTGATTCCAAAAGTCCATCAGTATGGAGTTTCTTCATGCGCTTTATACCAATATGACCCAAACGGCAGTGCCACAAATAAGTTGCACTATCATTATCAACTCTGCATTTTTTGGCTTCAACATTATGAATATGTGTATCACTACTATCGAGATTCATCAAAAAAAGACCACTCTTTAAGGGTGCGTGACCATAAAAGATATTACTTATATAAATAGAACAACCATTATTCTTAGATTTAAATGAATAACCGTCTCGCATTAAACAAGATCCAGATATAATGTTCATGCTCAACGCTGGCGCCAAATAACAATTACTTAGGTCTAAAACTAATCCCGAAGGTAGATGTAGAGGTAGCGTGCCGACAGCGATCACATCGACTTTGGAACCATTTCCCACGCGCAGCGTCACCTCGTCCTTAGCCAGTGTTCGCTTAACCCGTAGTCCTTGTTTCGAGTTGCAAATATTAGCAACAGAACCAGTATCAAATACCCAGGTGCTACTGTGAGCTCTGGTAAGGTATACGTCAATAACATGTATATCACATATACCTTTGTTCACCTTGCCATCCTTCTTATCTGCCAAATACTTGGGGCAGTTCCGCTTCCAGTGACCAGTCTATTTGCAGTAGAAGCACTCAGTCTCAGGCTTAGGTCCAGACTTGGGTTTCTTCTCCTGAGCAGCAACTTGTTTGCTGTTCTTCTTGAAATTCCCCTTCTTCTTCCCTTTGCCCTTTTTCTTGAAACTGGCGGACTTATTGACCATCAACACTTGATGCTCCTTTTTGATTTCTACCTCCGTTGCCTTTAGCATTGCGAAGAGCTCGAGAATTGTCTTATTCATCCCTTGCATATTATAGTTCATCATGAAGCTTTTGTAGCTTGGTGGCAGTGATTGAAGAACTCTGTTAATGACACTATCAACAGGAAGATTAACACCCAGTTGAGTCAAGTGATTATGATACCCAGACATTTTGAGTATATGCTCACTTACAGAACTATTCTCCTCCATCTTGCAGCTATAGAACTTATTGGAGACTTCATATCTCTCAATCCGGGCATTTGCTTGAAATATTAACTTCAACTCTTGGAACATCTCATATGCTCCATGACGTTCAAAACGTCGTTGAATTCCTGATTCTAAGCCGTAAAGCAAGGCACATTGAACTATTGAGTAGTCATCAGCTTTGCTCTGCCAGGTATTCATAACATCTGGTGTTGCTCCGGCAGCAGGTTTGGCACTTAGCGGTGCTTTCAGGACGTAATTCTTCTGTGCAGCAATGAGGATAATCTTGAAGTTACGGACCCAGTCCGTGTAATTGCGACCATCATCTTTCAACTTTGCTTTCTCAAGGAACGCATTAAAAATCAACGGAACAATGGCACGAGCCATCTATCTACAACAAACATAGACATGCAAAATATTATCAGGTACTAAGTTCATGAAAAATTTAAGTTCAATTAATCATATTACTTAAGAACTCCCACTTAGATAGATATCTCTCTAATCATCTTAGTGATCACGTGATCCACATCAACTAAACCATATCCGATCATCACGTGAAATGGAGTAGTTTTCAATGGTGAACATCATTATGTTGATCATATCTACTATATGATTCATGCTCGACCTTTCGGTCTCAGTGTTTCGAGGCCATATCCGCATATGCTAGGCTTGTCAAGTTTAACATGAGTATTCTGCATGTGCAAAACTGGCTTGCACCCGTTGTAGATGGACGTACAACTTATCACACCCGATCATCACGTGGTGTATGGGCACGACGAACTTTGGCAACGGTGCATACTAAGGGAGAACACTTTTATCTTGAAATTTAGTGAGAGATCATCTTATAATGCTACTGTCAATCAAAGCAAAATAAGATGCATAAAAGATAAACATCACATGCAATCAATATAAGTGATATGATATGGCCATCATCATCTTGTGCTTGTGATCTCCATCTCCGAAGCACCGTCATGATCACCATCGTCACCGGCGCGACACCTTGATCTCCATCGTAGCATCGTTGTTGTCTCGCCAACTATTGCTTCTACTACTATCGCTACCGCTTAGTGACAAAGTAAAGCAATTACAGGGCGATTGCATTGCATACAATAAAGCAACAACCATATGGCTCCTGCCAATTGCCGATAACTCGGTTACCAAACATGATCATCTCATACAATAAAATATAGCATCATGTATTGACCATATCACATCACAACATGCCCTGCAAAAACAAGTTAGACGTCATCTACTTTGTTGTTGCAAGTTTTACGTGGCTGCTACGGGCTGAGTGATACGTCTCCAACGTATCTATAATTTTTGATTGCTCCATGCTATATTATCTTCTGTTTTGGACATTATTGGGCACAGGGAGGCCACGAGGTAGGGGGCGCGCCTACCCCCCCCCCCCAAGCGCGCCCTCCACCCTCGTGGGCCCCCTGTTGCTCCACTAACGTACTTCTTCCTCCTATATATACCTACGTACCCCCAAACGATCATAACAGGAGCCAAACCCCTAATTCCACCACCGTAACTTTCTGTATCCACGAGGTCCCATCTTGGGGCCTGTTCCGAAGCTCCGCCGAAGGGGGCATCGATCACGGAGGGCTTCTACATCAACACCATAGCCCTTCCGATGAAGTGTGAGTAGTTTACCTCAGACCTTCGGGTCCATAGTTATTAGCTAGATGGCTTCTTCTCTCTTTTTGGATCTCAATACAAAGTTCTCCCCCTCTCTTGTGGATATCTATTCGATGTAATCTTCTTTTGCGGTGTGTTTGTTGAGACCGATGAATTGTGGGTTTATGATCAAGTTTATCTATGAACAATATTTGAATCTTCTCTGAATTCTTTTATGTGTGATTGGTTATCTTTGCAAGTCTCCTCGAATTATCAGTTTGCTTTTGGCCTACTTGATTGATCTTTCTTGCAATGGGAGAAGTGCTTAGCTTTGGGTTCAATCTTGTGGTGTCCTTTCCAAGTGATAGTAGGGGCAGCAAGGCACGTATTGTATTGTTGCCATCGAGGATAACAAGATGGGGTTTTCATCATATTGCATGAGTTTATCCCTCTACATCATGTCATCTTGCTTAAAGCGTTACTCTGTTCTCTTGAACTTAATACTCTAGATGCATGCTGGATAGCGGTCGATGTGTGGAGTAATAGTAGTAGATGCAGGCAGGAGTCGGTCTACTTGTCTCGGTCGTGATGCTTATATACATGATCATACCTAGATATTCTCATAACTATGCTCAATTCTGTCAATTGCTCAATAGTAATTTGTTCACCCACCGTAAAATACTTATGCTCTTGAGAGAAGCCACTAGTGAAACCTATGGCCCCCGGGTCTATCTTCATCATATTAATCTTCCAACACTTAATTATTTTCATTGCCTTTTATTTTACTTTGCATCTTTATCATAAAAATACCAAAAATATTATCTTATCATATCTATCAGATCTCACTCTCGCAAGTGACCGTGTAGGGATTGACAACCCCTTATCGCGTTGGTTGCGAGGATTTATTTGTTTTGTGTAGGTGCGAGGGACTGACGCGTAGCCTCCTACTGGATTGATACCTTGGTTCTCAAAAAGTGAGGGAAATACTTACACTACTTTACTGCATCACCCTTTCCTCTTCAAGGGAAAACCAACACAAGTGCTCAAAAGGTAGCACTAAGCAAGAACCATTTTTGCAGGGCCACGTAGCAGCCACGTAAAACATGCAACAACAAAGTAGAGGACGTCTAACTTGTTTTTGCAGGGCATGTTGTGATGTGATATGGTCAAGACATGATGCTAAATTTTATTGTATGAGATGATCATGTTATGTAACCGAGTTATCGGCAACTGGTAGGAGCCATATGGTTGTCGCTTTATTGTATGCAATGCAATCGCACTGTAATTGCTTTACTTTGTCACTAAGCGGTAGCGATAGTAGTAGAAGCAATAGTTGGCGAGACAACAACGATGCTACGATGGAGATCAAGGTGTCGCGCCGGTGACGATGGTGATCATGACGGTGCTTCGGAGATGGAGATCACAAGCACAAGATGATGATGGCCATATCATATCACTTATATTGATTGCATGTGATGTTTATCTTTTATGCATCTTATCTTGCTTTGATTGACGGTAGCATTATAAGATGATCTCTCACTAAATTTCAAGATAAAAGTGTTCTCCCTGAGTATGCACCGTTGCCAAAGTTCGTCGTGCCCAGACACCATGTGATGATCGGGTGTGATAAGCTCTACGTCCATCTACAACGGGTGCAAGCCAGTTTTGCACACGCAGAATACGCAGGTTAAATTTGACGAGCCTAGCATATGCAGATATGGCCTCGGAACACGGAGATCGAAAGATCGAGCGTGAATCATATAGTAGATATGATCAACATAGCGATGTTCACCATTGAAGACTACTCCATTTCACGTGATGATCGTTTATGGTTTAGTTGATTTGGATCACGTGATCACTTAGATGATTAGAGGGATGTCTATCTAAGTGGGAGTTTAAGTAATATGATTAATTGAACCTAATTTTATCATGAACTTAGTACCTGATAGTATCTTGCTTGTTTATGTATGATTGTAGATAAATGGCCCATGCTGTTGTTCCGTTGAATTTTAATGCGTTCCTTGAGAAAGCAAAGTTGAAAGATGATGGTAGCAATTACACGGATTGGGTCCGTAACTTGAGGATTATCCTCATTGCTGCACAGAAGAATTACGTCCTGGAAGCACCGCTAGGTGCCAGGCCTGCTGCTGGAGCAACACCAGATGTTGTGAACGTCTGGCAGAGCAAAGCTGATGACTACTCGATAGTTCAGTGTGCCATGCTTTACGGCTTAGAATCGGGACTTCAACGACGTTTTGAACGTCATGGAGCATATGAGATGTTCCAGGAGTTGAAGTTAATATTTCAAGCAAATGCCCGGATTGAGAGATATGAAGTCTCCAATAAATTCTATAGCTGCAAGATGGAGGAGCACAGTTCTGTCAGTGAGCATATACTCAAAATGTCTGGGTATAATAATCACTTGATTCAGATGGGAGTTAATCTTCCAGATGATTGCGTGATTGACAGAATTTTCCAATCACTGCCACCAATCTACAAGAGCTTTGTGATGAACTATAATATGCAAGGGATGAATAAGACTATTCCCGAGCTCTTCGCAATGCTGAAAGCTGCGGAGGTAGAAATCAAGAAGGAGCATCAAGTGTTGATGGTCAACAAGACCACTAGTTTCAAGAAAAAGGGCAAAGGGAAGAAGAAGGGGAACTTCAAGAAGAAAAGCAAGCAAGTTGTTGATCAGGAGAAGAAACCCAAATCTGGACCAAAGCCTGAAACTGAGTGCTTCTACTGCAAGCAGACTGGTCACTGGAAGCGGAACTGCCCCAAGTATTTGGCAGATAAGAAGGATGGCAAGGTGAACAAAGGTATATGTGATATACATGTTATTGATGTGTACCTTACTAGAGCTTGCAGTAGCACCTGGGTATTTGATACTGGTTCTGTTGCTAATATTTGCTACTCGAAACAGGGACTACGGATTAAGAGAACACTGGCAAAGGACGAGGTGACAATGCGCGTGGGAAATGGTTCTAAAGTTGATGTGATCGCGGTCGGCACGCTACCTCTACATCTACCTTCGGGATTAATATTAGACCTAAATAATTGTTATTTGGTGCCAGCGTTGAGCATGAACATTATATCTGGATCTTGTTTAATGCGAGACGGTTATTCATTTAAATCAGAGAATAATGGTTGTTCTGTTTATATGAGTAATATCTTTTATGGTTGATGTTATATGCACGAGTAGAACACAAGTGAGTTGTGGGCGATATAAGTCATACTGCTTACCAGCATGTCATACTTTGGTTCGGCGGTATTGTTGGACGAAGCGGCCCGGACCGACATTACGCGTACGCTTACGCGAGACCGGTTCTCCCGACGTGCTTTGCACAAAGGTGGCTAGCGGGTGGCAGTTTCTCCAACTTTAGTTGAACCGAGTGTGGCTACGCCCGGTCCTTGTGAAGGTTAAAACAGCACCAACTTGACAAACTATCGTTGTGGTTTTGATGCGTAGGTAAGATTGGTTCTTGCTTAAGCCCGTAGCAGCCACGTAAAACTTGCAACAACAAAGTAGAGGATGTCTAACTTGTTTTTGCAGGGCATGTTGTGATGTGATATGGTCAAGACATGATGCTAAATTTTATTGTATGAGATGATCATGTTTTGTAACTGAGTTATCGGCAACTGGCAGGAGCCATATGGTTGTCGCTTTATTGTATGCAATGCAATCGCGCTGTAATGCTTTACTTTATCACTAAGCGGTAGCGATAGTCGTGGAAGCATGAGATTGGCGAGACGACAATGATGCTACGATGGAGATCAAGGTGTCGCGCCGATGACGATGGTGATCACGACGGTGCTTCGAGGATGGAGATCACAAGCACAAGATGATGATGGCCATATCATATCACTTATATTGTTTGCATGTGATGTTTATCTTTTATGCATCTTATCTTGCTTTGATTGACGGTAGCATTATAAGATGATCTCTCACTAATTATCAAGAAGTGTTCTCCCTGAGTATGCACCGTTGCGAAAGTTCTTCGTGCTGAGACACCACATGATGATCGGGTGTGATAGGCTCTACGTTCAAATACAACGGGTGCAAAATAGTTGCACACGTGGAATACTCAGGTTATACTTGACGAGCCAAGCATATACAGATATGGCCTCGGAACACGGAGACCGAAAGGTCGAGCGTGAATCATATAGTAGATATGATCAACATAGTGATGTTCACCAACGAAACTACTCCATCTCACGTGATGATTGGACATGGTTTAGTTGACTTGGATCACGTAATCACTTAGAGGATTAGAGGGATGTCTATCTAAGTGGGAGTTCTTTAAGTAATATGATTAATTGAACCTAAATTTATCATGAACTTAGTACTTGATAGTATCTTGCTTATGTATGTTTGATTGTAGATAGATGGCCCATGCTGTTGTTCCATTGAATTTTAGTGCGTTCCTTGAGAAAGCAAAGTTGAAATATGATGGTAGCAATTACACGGACTGGGTCCGTAACTTGAGGATTATCCTCATTGTTGCACAGAAGAATTACGTCCTGGAAGCACCGCCGGGTGCCAGGCCTGCTGCTGGAACAACACCAGATGTTATGAACGTCTGGCAGAGCAAAGCTGATGACTACTCGATAGTTCAATGTGCCATGCTTTACGGCTTAGAACCGGGACTTCAACGACGTTTTGAACGTCATGGGGCATATGAGATGTTCCAGGAGTTGAAGTTAATATTTCAAGCAAATGCCCGGATTGAGAGATATGAAGTCTCCAATAAGTTCTATAGCTGCAAGATGGAGGAGAACAGTTCTGTCAGTGAGCATATACTCAAGATGTCTGGGTATTGTAATCACTTGATTCAACTGGGAGTTAATCTTCCGGATGATAGCGTCATTGACAGAATTCTCCAATCACTTCCACCAAGCTACAAGAGCTTCGTGATGAACTATAATATGCAAGGGATGAATAAGACTATTCCCGAGCTCTTCGCAATGCTGAAAGCTGCGAAGGTAGAAATCAAGAAGGAGCATCAAGTGTTGATGGTCAACAAGACCACTAGTTTCAAGAAAAAGGGCAAAGGGAAGAAGAAGGGGAACTTCAAGAAGAAAAGCAAGCAAGTTGTTGATCAGGAGAAGAAACCCAAATCTGGACCAAAGCCTGAAACTGAGTGCTTCTACTGCAAGCAGACTGGTCACTGGAAGCGGAACTGCCCCAAGTATTTGGCAGATAAGAAGGATGGCAAGGTGAACAAAGGTATATGTGATATACATGTTATTGATGTGTACCTTACTAGAGCTTGCAGTAGCACCTGGGTATTTGATACTGGTTCTGTTGCTAATATTTGCTACTCGAAACAGGGACTACGGATTAAGAGAACACTGGCAAAGGACGAGGTGACAATGCGCGTGGGAAATGGTTCTAAAGTCGATGTGATCGCGGTCGGCACGCTACCTCTACATCTACCTTCGGGATTAATATTAGACCTAAATAATTGTTATTTGGTGCCAGCGTTGAGCATGAACATTATATCTGGATCTTGTTTAATGCGAGACGGTTATTCATTTAAATCAGAGAATAATGGTTGTTCTGTTTATATGAGTAATATCTTTTATGGTCATGCACCTTTGAAGAGTGGTCTATTTTTGATGAATCTCGATAGTAGTAACACACATATTCATAATGTTGAAGCCAAAAGATGCAGAGTTGATAATGATAGTGCAACTTATTTGTGGCACTGCCGTTTAGGTCATATCGGTGTAAAGCGCATGAAGAAACTCCATACCGATGGACTTTTGGAACCTCTTGATTATGAATCACTTGGTACTTGCGAACCGTGCCTTATGGGCAAGATGACTAAAACACCATTCTCCGGTACAATGGAGAGAGCAACAGATTTGTTGGAAATCATACATATAGATGTATGTGGTCCGATGAATGTTAAGGCTCATGGCGGATATCGTTATTTTCTCACCTTCACAGATGATTTAAGCAGATATGGGTATATCTACTTAATGAAGCATAAGTCTGAAACATTTGAAAAGTTCAAAGAATTTCAGAGTGAAGTTGAAAATCATCGTAACAAGAAAATAAAGTTTCATCGATCTGATTGTGGAGGACAATATTTGAGTTACGAGTTTGGTCTACATCTGAAACAATGCGGAATAGTTTCGCAACTCACGCCACCCGGAACACCTCAGCGTAATGGTGTGTCCGAACGTCGTAATCGTACTTTACTTGATATGGTGCGATCTATGATGTCTCTTACAAATTTACCCCTATCATTTTCGGGTTATGCTTTAGAGACGGCCGCATTCACGTTAAATAGGGCACCATCAAAATCCGTTGAGACGACACCTTATGAATTGTGGTTTGGCAAGAAACCAAAGTTGTCGTTTCTTAAAGTTTGGGGCTGCGATGCTTATGTGAAAAAGCTTCAACCTGATAAGCTCGAACCCAAATCGAAGAAATGTGTCTTCATAGGATACCCAAAGGAGACTATTGGGTACACCTTCTATCACAGATCCGAAGGCAAGACATTCGTTGCTAAGAATGGATCCTTTCTAGAGAAGGAGTTTCTCTCGAAAGAAGTGAGTGGGAGGAAAGTAGAACTTGACGAGGTAACTGTACCTGCTCCCTTGTTGGAAAGTAGTGCATCACAGAAAACTGTTTCTGTGACTCCTACACCAATTAGTGAGGAAGCTAATGATAATAATCATGAAACTTCAGAACAAGATATTACTGAACCTCATAGATCAACCAGAGTGAGATCCGCACCAGAGTGGTACGGTAATCCTGTTCTGGAAATCATGCTACTAGATCATGATGAACCTACGAACTATGAAGAAGCGATGGTGAGCCCAGATTCCGTAAAATGGCTTGAAGCCATGAAATCTGAGATGGGATCCATGTATTGTTAGAAATATGCCCTAGAGGCAATAATAAATTAGTTATTATTATATTTCCTTGTTCATGATAATCGTTTATTATCCATGCTAGAATTGTATTGATAGGAAACTCAAATACATGTGTGGATACATAGACAACACCATGTCCCTAGTAAGCCTCTAGTTGACTAGCTCGTTGATCAATAGATGGTCACGGTTTCCTGACCATGGACATTGGATGTCATTGATAACGGGATCACATCATTAGGAGAATGATGTGATGGACAAGACCCAATCCTAAGCCTAGCACAAAGATCATGTAGTTCGTATGCTAAAGCTTTTCTAATGTCAAGTATCATTTCCTTAGACCATGAGATTGTGCAACTCCCGGATACCGTAGGAGTGCTTTGGGTGTGCCAAACGTCACAACATAACTGGGTGGCTATAAAGGTACACTACAGGTATCTCCGAAAGTGTCTGTTGGGTTGTCACGAATCGAGACTGGGATTTGTCACTCCGTGTAAACGGAGAGGTATCTCTGGGCCCACTCGGTAGGACATCATCATAATGTGCACAATGTGATCAAGGAGTTGATCACGAGATGATGTGTTACGGAACGAGTAAAGAGACTTGCCGGTAACGAGATTGAACAAGGTGTCGGGATACCAACGATCGAATCTCGGGCAAGTATCGTACCGATAGACAAAGGGAATTGCATACGGGATTGATTAAGTCCTTGACATCGTGGTTCATCCGATGAGATCATCGTGGAACATGTGGGAGCCAACATGGGTATCCAGATCCCGCTGTTGGTTATTGACCAGAGAACGTCTCGGTCATGTCTACATGGTTCCCGAACCCGTAGGGTCTACACACTTAAGGTTCGGTGACGCTAGGGTTGTAGGGATATGTATATGCAGTAACCCGAATGTTGTTCGAAGTCCCGGATGAGATCCCGGACGTCACAAGGAGTTCCGGAATGGTCCGGAGGTAAAGAATTATATATAGGAAGTGCTATTTCGGCCATCGGGACAAGTTTCGGGGTCACCGGTATTGTACTGGGACCACCGGAAGGGTCCCGGGGGTCCACCAGGTGGGGCCACCTATCCCGGAGGGCCCCATGGGCTGAAGTGGGAAGGGATCCAGCCCAAAGTGGGCTGGGGCGCCACTTCCCCCTAGGGCCCATGCGCCTAGGGTGGGGGAAACCCTAAAGGAAGAGTCCTAGAAGGGGAAGGCACCTCCTAGGTGCCTTGGGGAGGAGGGATTCCTCCCTTGGCCGCCGCCCCCCTAGGAGATTGGATCTCCTAGGGCCGGCGCCCCCCTAGGCACCCTATATATAGTGGGGGGAAGGGAGGACCTCTCACCCTTGCCTTTGGTGCCTCCCTCTCCCTCTCCAACACATCCTCCTCCTCCATAGTGCTTAGCGAAGCCCTGCCGGAGTACTGCAGCTCCACCACCACCACGCCGTCGTGCTGCTGTTGGGGCCATCTTCCTCAACCTCTCCTTTCCCCTTGCTGGATCAAGAAGGAGGAGACGTCGCTGCTCCGTACGTGTGTTGAACACGGAGGTGCCGTCCGTTCGGCGCTAGGATCATCGGTGATTTGGATCACGACGAGTACGACTCCATCAACCCCGTTCTCTTGAACGCTTCCGCGCGCGATCTACAAGGGTATGTAGATCCACTCCTCCCTCGTTGCTAGATGACTCCATAGATTGATCTTGGTGACACGTAGGAAAATTTTGAATTATTGCTACGTTCCCCAACAATGGTATCAGAGCTAGGTCTATGCGTAGTTTCTATGCACGAGTAGAACACAAAGTAGTTGTGGGCGTTGATTTTGTTCAATATGCTTACCGTTACTAGTCCAAATCTTGATTCGGCGGCATTGTGGGATGAAGCGGCCCGGACCGACCTTACACGTACTCTTACGTGAGACTGGTTCCACCGACTGACATGCACTAGTTGCATAAGGTGGCTAGCGGGTGTCTGTCTCTCCCACTTTAGTCGGATCGGATTCGATGAAAAGGGTCCTTATGAAGGGTAAATAGCTATTGGCATATCACGTTGTGGTTTTTGCGTAGGTAAGAAACATTCTTGCTAGAAACCCATAGCAGCCACGTAAAACATGCAAACAACAATTAGAGGACGTCTGACTTGTTTTTGCAGGGTATGCTATGTGATGTGATATGGCCAAAAGGATGTGATGAATGATATATGTGATGTATGAGATTGATCATGTTCTTGTAATAGGAATCACGACTTGCATGTCGATGAGTATGACAACTGGCAGGAGCCATAGGAGTTGTCTTAATTTATTTATGACCTGCGTGTCAACATAAACGTCATGTAATTACTTTACTTTATTGCTAACCGTTAGCTGTAGTAGTAGAAGTAATAGTTGACGAGACAAATCCATGAAGACACGATGATAGAGATCATGATGATGGAGATCATGGTGTCATGCCGGTGACAAGATGATCATGGAGCCCCAAGATGGAGATCAAAGGAGCTATGTGATATTGGCCATATCATGTCACTTTTATTATTTGATTGCATGTGATGTTTATCATATTTATGCATCTTGTTTACTTAGAATGACGGTAGTAAATAAGATGACCCCTCATAATAATTTCAAGAAAGTGTTCCCCCTAACTGTGCACCATTGCGACAGTTCGTTGTTTCGAAGCACCACGTGATGATCGGGTGTGATAGATTCTAACGTTCACATACAACGGGTGTAAGACAGATTTACACATGCAAAACACTTAGGTTTACTTGACGAGCCTAGCATGTACAGACATGGCCTCGGAACACAGAAGACCGAAAGGTCGAGCATGAGTCGTATAGAAGATACGATCAACATGAAGATGTTCACCGTCATTGACTAGTCCGTCTCACGTGATGATCGGACACGACCTAGTTAACTCGGATCATGTTATACTTAGATGACTGGAGGGATGTCTATCTAAGTGGGAGTTCATTGAATAATTTGATTAAATGAACTTAATTATCATGAACTTAGTCTAAAATTTTACAATATGTCTTGTAGATCAAATGGCCAACGTAGTCCTCAACTTCAACGCATTCCTAGAGAAAACCAAGTTGAAAGACGATGGCAGCAACTACACGGACTGGGTCCGGAACCTGAGGATCATCCTCATAGCTGCCAAGAAAGATTATGTCCTACAAGCACCGCTAGGTGATGCACCTATTCTCCCTGCAGAACAAGACGTTATGAACGCTTGGCAGGCACGTACCGATGACTACTCCCTCGTTCAGTGCGGCATGCTTTACAGCTTAGAGCCGGGGCTCCAAAAGCATTTTGAGAGACACGGAGCATATGAGATGTTCGAAGAGCTGAAAATGGTTTTCCAAGCTCATGCTTTAGAGACGGCCGCATTCACGTTAAATAGGGCACCATCAAAATCCGTTGAGACGACACCTTATGAACTGTGGTTTGGCAAGAAACCAAAGTTGTCGTTTCTTAAAGTTTGGGGCTGTGATGCTTATGTGAAAAAGCTTCAACCTGATAAGCTCGAACCCAAATCGGAGAAATGTGTCTTCATAGGATACCCAAAGGAGACTGTTGGGTACACCTTCTATCACAGATCCGAAGGCAAGACATTCGTTGCTAAGAATGGATCCTTTCTAGAGAAGGAGTTTCTCTCGAAAGAAGTGAGTGGGAGGAAAGTAGAACTTGACGAGGTAACTGTACCTGCTCCCTTGTTGGAAAGTAGTGCATCACAGAAAACTGTTTCTGTGACTCCTACACCAATTAGTGAGGAAGCTAATGATAATAATCATGAAACTTCAGAACAAGATACTACTGAACCTCGTAGATCAACCAGAGTGAGATCCGCACCAGAGTGGTACGGTAATCCTGTTCTGGAAATCATGCTACTAGATCATGATGAACCTACGAACTATGAAGAAGCGATGGTGAGCCCAGATTCCGTAAAATGGCTTGAAGCCATGAAATCTGAGATGGGATCCATGTATGAGAACAAAGTATGGACTTTGGTTGACTTGCCTAATGATCGGCAAGCAATTGAGAATAAATGGATCTTCAAGAAGAAGACTGACGCCGACGGTAATATTACTGTCTACAAAGCTCGACTTGTCCCAAAAGGTTTTCGACAAGTTCAAGGGGTTGACTACGATGAGACCTTCTCACCCGTAGCGATGCTTAAGTCTGTCCGAATCATGTTAGCAATTGCCGCATTTTATGATTATGAAATTTGGCAGATGGATGTCAAAACTGCATTCCTGAATGGATTTCTGGAAGAAGAGTTGTATATGATGCAACCAGAAGGTTTTGTTGATCCAAAGGGAGCTAACGAAGTGTGCAAGCTCCAGCGATCCATTTATGGACTGGTGCAAGACTCTCGGAGTTGGAATAAACGCTTTGATAGTGTGATCAAAGCATTTGGTTTTATACAGACTTTTGGAGAAGCCTGTATTTACAAGAAAGTGAGTGGGAGCTCTGTAGCATTTCTGATATTATATGTTGATGACATATTACTGATTGGAAATGATATAGAATTTCTGGATAGCATAAAGGGATATTTGAATAAGAGTTTTTCAATGAAAGACCTCGGTGAAGCTGCTTACATATTAGGCATAAAGATCTATAGAGATAGATCAAGACGCTTAATTGGACTTTCACAAAGCACATACCTTGACAAGATTTTGAAGAAGTTCAAAATGGATCAAGAAAAGAAAGGGTTCTTGCCTGTGTTACAAGGTGTGAAGTTGAGTCAGACTCAATGCCCGACCACTGCAGAAGATAGAGAGAAAATGAAAGATGTTCCCTATGCGTCAGCCATAGGCTCTATCATGTATGCAATGCTGTGTACCAGACCTGATGTGTGCCTTGCTATAAGTCTAGCAGGGAGGTACCAAAGTAATCCAGGAGTGGATCACTGGACAGCGGTCAAGAACATCCTGAAGTACCTGAAAAGGACTAAGGATATGTTTCTCGTATATGGAGGTGACAAAGAGCTCATCGTAAATGGTTACGTTGATGCAAGCTTTGACACTGATCCGGACGATTCTAAATCGCAAACCGGATACGTGTTTACATTAAACGGTGAGCTGTCAGTTGGTGCAGTTCTAAACAGAGCGTCGTCGCGGGATCTACGTGTGAAGCGGAATACATAGCTGCTTCGGAAGCAGCGAATGAAGGAGTCTGGATGAAGGAGTTCATATCCGATCTAGGTGTCATACCTAGTGCATCGGGTCCAATGAAAATCTTTTGTGACAATACTGGTGCAATTGCCTTGGCAAAGGAATCCAGATTTCACAAGAGAACCAAGCACCTCAAGAGACGCTTCAATTCCATCCGGGATCTAGTCCAGGTGGGAGACATAGAGATTTGCAAGATACATACGGATCAGAATGTAGCAGACCCGTTGACTAAGCCTCTTCCACGAGCAAAACATGATCAACACCAAGGCTCCATGGGTGTTAGAATCATTACTGTGTAATCTAGATTGTTGACTCTAGTGCAAGTGGGAGACTGAAGGAAATATGCCCTAGAGGCAATAATAAAGTTATTATTTATTTCCTTACATATCATGATAAAAGTTTATTATTCATGCTAGAATTGTATTAACCGGAAACATAATACATGTGTGAATACATAGACAAACAGAGTGTCACTAGTATGCCTCTACTAGACTAGCTTGTTAATCAAAGATGGTTATGTTTCCTAACCATGGACAAAGAGTTGTCATTTGATTAACAGGATCACATCATTAGATGAATGATCTGATTGACATGACCCATTCCTTTAGCTTAGCACCCGATCGTTTAGTATGTTGCTATTGCTTTCTTCATAACTTATACATGTTCCTATGACTATGAGATTATGCAACTCCCTTTTGCCGGAGGAACACTTTGTGTGCTACCAAACGTCACAACGTAACTAGGTGATTATAAAGGAGCACTACAGGGGTCTCCAAAGGTACATGTTGGGTTGGCGTATTTCGAGATTAGGATTTGTCACTCCGATTGTCGGAGAGGTATCCCTGGGCCCTCTCGGTAATGCACATCACTTAAGCCTTGCAAGCATTGCAACTAATGAGTTAGTTGCGGGATGATGTATTACAGAACGAGTAAAGAGACTTGCCGGTAACAAGATTGAACTAGGTATGGGATACCGACGATCGAATCTCGGGCAAGTAACATACCGACGACAAAGGGAACAACGTATGTTGTTATGTGGTCTGACCGATAAAAGATCTTCGTAGAATATGTAGGAGCCAATATGAGCATCCAGGTTCCGCTATTGGTTATTGACCGGAGACGTGTCTCGGTCGTGTCTACATTATTCTCGAACCCGTAGGGTCCGCACGCTTAAGGTTACGATGACAGTTATATTATGAGTTTATGCATTTTGATGTACCGAAGGTTGTTCGGAGTCCCGGATTTGATCACGGACATGACGAGGAGTCTCGAAATGGTCGAGACATAAAGATTGATATATTGGAAGCCTATGTTTGGATATCGGAAGTGTTCCGGGTGAAATCGGGATTTTACTGGAGTACCGGGAGGTTACCGGAACCCCCCGGGAGGTATATGGGCCTTAGTGGGCCTTAGTGGAAGAGAGGAGAGGTGGCCAGAGATGGGCCGCGCGCCCCTCCCCCCCTTGGTCCGAATTGGACAAGGAGAGGGGGCCGGCCCCCCTTCCTCCTCTCTCTCCTCTTCCCCCCCCCACGAATCCTATTCCAACTAGGAAGGGGGGGGAGTCCTACTCCCAGAGGGAGTAGGACTCCTCCTGGCGCGCCTCTCCTGGCCGGCTGGCCCCCCTCCCTTGAACCTTTATATACGGAGGCAGGGGCACCCCCTAGGGACACAAGTTGATCCACGTGATCATATTCTTAGCCGTGTGCGGTGCCCCCTTCCACCATAGTCCTCGATAATATTGTAGCGGTGCTTAGGCGAAGCCCTGCGACGGTAGTACATCAAGATCGTCACCACGCCGTCGTGCTGACGGAACTCTTCCCCGACACTTTGCTGGATCGGAATCCGGGGATCGTCATTGAGCTGAACATGTGCTAGAACACGGAGGTGCCGTAGTTTCTGTGCTTGATCGGTCAGGCCGTGGAGACGTACGACTACATCAACCAAACGCTTCCGTTGTCGATCTACAAGGGTACGTAGATCATACTCTCCCCTCTCGTTGCTATGAATCACCATGATCTTGCGTGTGCGTAGGAATTTTTTTGAAATTACTACGTTCCCCAACTTCGGTCTGGGCCGCTTCATCCAACAATACCGCCGAACCAAAGTATGACATGCTGGTAAGCGGTATGACTTGTATCGCCCACAACTCACTTGTGTTCTACTCGTGCATATAACATCAACGCATAAACCAGGCTCGGATGCCACTGTTGGGGAACGTAGTAATTTCAAAAAAATTCCTACGCACACGCAAGATCATGGTGATGCATAGCGACGAGAGGGGAGAGTGTGTCCATGATGTCTAATACACAACCTTCTTCTTGTAGACGTTGTTGGGCCTCCAAGTGCAGAGGTTTGTAGGACAGTAGAAAACTTCCCTCAAGTGGATGACCTAAGGTTTATCAATCCATAGGAGGCGTAGGATGAAGATGGTCTCTCTCAAGCAACCCTGCAACCAAATAACAAAGAGTCTCTTGTGTCCCCAACACACCCAATACAATGGTAAATTGTATAGGTGCACTAGTTCGGCAAAGAGATGGTGATACAAGTGGTATATGGATAGTAGATAAAGGTATTTGTAATCTAATAATATAAAAACAGCAAGGTAACTAATGATAAAAGTGAGCGTAAACGGTATTGCAATGCTAGGAAACAAGGCCTGGGGTTCATACTTTCACTAGTGCAAGTTCTCTCAACAATAATAACATAATTGGATCATATAACTATCCCTCAACATGCAACAAAGAGTCAGTCCAAAGTCACTAATAGCGGAGAACAAACGAAGAGATTATGGTAGGGTACGAAACCACCTCAAAGTTATTCTTTCCAATCAATCCGTTGGGCTATTCCTTTAAGTGTCACAAACAGCCCTAGAGTTCGTACTAGAATAACACCTTAAGACACAAATCAACCAAAACCCTAATGTCACCTAGATACTCCAATGTCACCTCAAGTATCCGTGGGTATGTTTATACGATATGCATCACACAATCTCAGATTCATCTATTCAACCAACACATAGAACCTCAAAGAGTTCCCCAAAGTTTCTACCGGAGAATCACGATGAAAACGTGTGCCAACCCCTATGCATAAGTTCATGGGCAGAACCCGCAAATTGGTCACCAAAACATACATCAAGTGAATCACGCGATATCCCATTGTCACCACAGATACGCACGGCAAGACATACATCAAGTGTTCTCAAATCTTTAAAGACTCAATCCGATAAGATAACTTCAAAGGGGAAACTCAATCCATTACAAGAGAGTAGAGGGGGGAAGAAACATCATAGGATCCAAATATAATAGCAAAGCTCGCGATACATCACCTCAAGAACACGAGAGAGAGAGAGATCAAACACATAGCTACTGGTACATACCCTCAGCCCCGAGGGAGAACTACTCCCTCCTCGTCATGGAGAGCACCAGGATGATGAAGATGGCCACCGGAGAGGGATTCCCCCTCTAGCAGGGTGTCAGAACGGGTCTAGATTGGTTTTCGGTGGCTACAGAGGCTTCTGGCGGCAGAACTCCTGATCTATTCTGCTCCCCGATAGTTTTAGGGTATATGGATATATATAGGCGGAAAAAATACATCAGGGGAGCCACGAGGGCCCACGAGGGTGGAGGGCGCGCCCAAGGGGGTGGGCGCGCCCCCTGCCTCGTGGCTTCGTCGTTGATCCCCTGACGTGCACTCCAAGTCTCCTGTATTGCTTTCTTTCCAAAAATAACGTTTCCGAAGGTTTCATTCCGTTTGGACTCCATTTGATATTCCTTTTCTTCGAAACCCTAAAACAAGGAAAAAACAGAAACTGGCACTGGGCTCTAAGTTAATAGGTTAGTCCCAGAAGTCATATAAAATAGCATATAAATGCACATAAAACATCCAAGATTGATAATATAATAGCATGGAAGAATCAAAAATTATAGATACGTTGGAGACGTATCTGCATCCCCAAGCTTAATTCCTGCTCGTCCTCGAGTAGGTAAATGATAAAAACAGAATTTTTGGCGTGGAATGCTACCTAACATATTTATCCATATAATTCTCTTTATTGTGGCAAGAATATTCAGATCCATAAGATTCAAGACAAAAGTTTAATATTGACATAAAAATAATAATACTTCAGGCATACTAACTAAGCAATCATGTCTTCTCAAAATAACATGGCCAAAGAAAGTTCATCCCTACAAAATCATATAGTCTGGCTATGCTCTATCTTCACCACATAAAATATTTAAATCATGCACAACCCCGATGACAAGCCAAGCAATTGTTTCATACTTTTGATGTTCTCATACTTTTTCAATCTTCATGCAATACATGAGCATGAGCCATGGACATAGCACTATAGGTGGAATAGAATGGTGGTTGTGGAGAAGACAAAAAGGGAGAAGATAGTCTCACATCAACTAGGCATATCAACGGGCTATGGAGATGCCCATCAATAGATATCAAAGTGAGTGAGTAGGGATTGCCATGCAACGGATGCACTAGAGCTATAAATGTATGAAAGCTCAACAAAAGAAACTAGTGGGTGTGCATCCAACTTGCTTGCTCACGAAGACCTAGGGCATTTTGTAAAGCACACACGGATCTGAAAGGTTCAGACCCGTTGACTAAAACCTCTCTCACAAGCAACATGATCAAACCTAGAACTCATTGAGTGTTAATCACATAGTGATGTGAACTAGACTACTGACTCTAGTAAACTCTTGGGTGTTAGTCACATGGCGATGTGACCTGTGAGTGTTAATTACATGGCGATGTGAACTAGATTATTGACTCTAGTGCAAGTGGGAGACTGTTGGAAATATGCCCTAGAGGCAATAATAAATTAGTTATTATTATATTTCCTTGTTCATGATAATCGTTTATTATCCATGCTATAATTGTATTGATAGGAAACTCAGATACATGTGTGGATACATAGACAACACCATGTCCCTAGTAAGCCTCTAGTTGACTAGCTCGTTGATCAATAGATGGTTACGGTTTCCTGACCATGGACATTGGATGTCGTTGACAACGGGATCACATCATTAGGAGAATGATGTGATGGACAAGACCCAATCCTAAGCCTAGCACAAAGATCGTATAGTTCGTATGCTAAAGCTTTTCTAATGTCAAGTATCATTTCCTTAGACCATGAGATTGTGCAACTCCCGGATACCGTAGGAGTGCTTTGGGTGTGCCAAACGTCACAACGTAACTGGGTGGCTATAAAGGTACATTACAGGTATCTCCGAAAGTGTCTGTTGGGTTGGCACGAATCGAGACTGGGATTTGTCACTCCGTGTAAGCGGAGAGGTATCTTTGGGCCCACTCGGTAGGACATCATCATAATGTGCACAATGTGATCAAGGAGTTGATCACGGGATGATGTGTTACGGAACGAGTAAAGAGACTTGCCGGTAACGAGATTGAACAAGGTATCGGGATACCGACGATCGAATCTCGGGCAAGTATCGTACCGATAGACAAAGGGAATTGTATACGGGATTGATTAAGTCCTTGACATCGTGGTTCATCCCATGAGATCATCGTGGAACATGTGGGAGCCAACATGGGTATCCAGATCCCGCTGTTGGTTATTGACCGGAGATCGTCTCGGTCATGTCTACATGTCTCCCGAACCCGTAGGGTCTACACACTTAAGGTTCGATGACGCTAGGGTTATAAAGGAAGTTTGTATGTGGTTACCGAATGTTGTTCGGAGTCCCGGATGAGATCCCGGACGTCACGAGGAGTTCCGGAATGGTCCGGAGGTAAAGATTTATATATGGGAAGTCCTGTTTTGGTTACCGGAAGAGTTTCGGGGTTTATCGGTAATGTACCGGGACAACCGGGAGGGTCCCGGGGGTCCACCAAGTGGGGCCACCTGCCCCGGGGGCCACATGGGCTGTAGGGAATGCTCCTTGGTCTACATGGGCCAAGGGCACCAGTCCCACTAAGGCCCATGCGCCTAGAAGGGGAGAGGGGGCAAACCCTAAGGGCAGATGGGCCCTAAGGCCCATATACCCTGCGGCTCCCTCTCCTCCCCCTTGTGGCCGCCACCCTTAGATGGGTTTGGGGCTGCCGCCCCTCTAGGGGTGGGAACCCTAGAGGGGGCGCAGCCTCCTCCCCTTCCCCTATATATATGAGGCCTAGGGGGCTGCCCATAACACACGTGATTCGATCTCTCGTTGGTGCAGCCCTGCATCTCTTCTTCCTCCTCTTCTGTGGTGCTTGGCGAAGCCCTGCAGGATAGCCACGCTCCTCCACCACCACCACGCCGTTGTGCTGCTGCTGGATGGAGTCTTCCTCAACCTCTCCCTCTCTCCTTGCTGGATCAAGGCGTGGGAGACGTCACCGGGCTGTACGTGTGTTGAACGCGGAGGTGCCGTGCGTTCGGCACTTGGTCATCGGTGATTTGAATCACGACGAGTACGACTCCATCAACCCCGTTCACTTGAACGCTTCCGCTTAGCGATCTACAAGGGTATGTAGATGCACTCTCCTTCCCCTCGTTGCTGGTCTCTCCATAGATAGATCTTGGTGACACGTAGGAAAATTTTGAATTTCTGCTACGTTCCCCAACAGTGGCATCATGAGCTAGGTCTATGCGTAGTTACTATGCACGAGTAGAACACAAAGTAGTTGTGGGCGTTGATTTTGTTCAATATGCTTACCGTTACTAGTCCAATCTTGATTCGGCGGCATTGTGGGATGAAGCGGCCCGGACCAACCTTACACGTACACTTACGTGAGACCGGTTCCACCGACAAACATGCACTAGTTGCATAAGGTGGCTAGCGGGTGTCTGTCTCTCCCACTTTAGTCGGATCGGATTCGATGAAAAGGGTCCTTATGAAGGGTAAATAGCAATTGGCATATCACGTTGTGGTCTTTGCGTAGGTAAGAAACGTTATTGCTAGAAACCCATAGTAGCCACGTAAAACATGCAAACAACAATTAGAGGACGTCTAACTTGTTTTTGCAGGGTATGCTATGTGATGTGATATGGCCAAAGGATGTGATGAATGATATATGTGATGTATGAAATTGACCATGTTCTTGTAATAGGAATCACGACTTGCATGTCGATGAATATGACAACCGGCAGGAGCCATAGGAGTTGTCTTTATTTATTTATGACCTGCATGTCAACTTAAACGTCATGTAATTACTTTACTTTTATTGCTAACCGTTAGCTGTAGTAGTAGAAGTAATAGATGACGTGACAACTTCATGAAGACACGATGATCGAGATCATGATGATGGAGATCATGGTGTCATGCCGGTGACAATGATGATCATGGAGCCCCGAAGATGGAGATCAAAAGGAGCAATATGATATTGGCCATATCATGTCACTATTTGATTGCATGTGATGTTTATCATGTTTATACATCTTATTTGCTTAGAACGACGGTAGTAAATAAGATGATCCCTTACAACAATTTCAAGAAGTGTTCTCCCCTAACTGTGCACCGTTGCGACAGTTCGTGTTTCGAAGCACCACGTGATGATCGGGTGTTAGATTCTAACGTTCACATACAACGGGTGTAAGACAGATTTACACACGCGAAACACTTAGGGTTAACTTGACGAGCCTAGCATGTACAGACATGGCCTCCGAACACAGAAGACCGAAAGGTCGAGCATGAGTCGTATAGAAGATACGATCAACATGAAGATGTTCACCGATGTTGACTAGTCCGTCTCACGTGATGATCGGACACGGCCTAGTTGACTCGGATCATGTAATCACTTAGATGACTAGAGGGATGTCTATCTGAGTGGGAGTTCATAAGATGAACTTAATTATCCTGAACATAGTCAAAAGGTCTTCGCAAATTATGTCATAGCTCGCGCTTCAGTTCTACTGTTAGTTATGTTCCTAGAGAAAATTTAGTTGAAAGTTGATAGTAGCAATTATGCGGACTAGGTCCGTAAACTGAGGATTGTCCTCATTGCTTCATAGAAGGCTTATGTCCTTAATGCACCGCTCAGTGTGCTGAACCTCGAACGTTGTCTGTGGATGTTGCGAACATCTGACATACACATTTTGATAACTACGTGATAGTTCAGTTAAACGGTTTAGAGTAGAGGCACCGAAGACGGTTTTTTGAAACGTCACGAAACATATGAGATGTTTCGAGGGCTGAAATTGGGATTTCAGGCTCGTGCCCACGTCAAGAGGTATAAGACCTCCAACGATTTTCTTAGCCTGCAAACTAAGGGAGAAAAGCTCAATTGTTGAGCTTGTGCTCAGATTGTCTGAGTACAACAATCATTTGAATCGAGTGGGAGTTGATCTTCCAGATGATATAGTGATGTTTCTCCGAAGTCATTACCACCAAGCTGCTAGAGCTTCGTGATGAACTATAATATATCAGGGACATATATGATGATCCTTGAGATATTCGCGATGTTTGACACCACGAAAGTAGAAATCAAGAAGGAGCATCAATTGTTGATGGTTAGTGAAACCACTAGTTTCAAGAAGGGCAAGGGCAAGAAGGGATACTTCATGAAACGGCAATTCAGCTGCTGCTCTGGTGAAGAAACCCAAGGTTGAACCCAAACCCGAGACTAAGTGCTTCTGTAATAAGAGAAACAACCACTGGAGCAGAATTACCCTAGATACTTGGTAGATTAGAAGGCTGGCAAGGTCGATAGAAGTATATTGGATATACATTGTGTTGATGTGTACTTTACTAGTACTCCTAGTAGCACCAGGGTATTAGATACCGGTTCGGTTGCTAAGTGTTAGTAACTCGAAATAAAAGCTACGGAATAAACGGAGACTAGCTAAAGGTGAGCTAACGATATGTGTTGGAAGTGTTTCCAATGTTGATATGATCAAATATCGTACGCTCCCTCTACCATCGAGATTGGTGTTTGCGTTGAGCATAGACATGATTGGATTATGTCTATCGCAATACGGTTATTCATTTAAGGAGAATAATGGTTACTCTGTTTATTTGAATAATACCTTCAATGGTCTTGCACCTAAAATGAATGGTTTATTGAATCTCGATCGTAGTGATACACATGTTCATGCCAAAAGATAGTAATGATAGTACCACCTACTTGTGGCACTGCCACTTAAGTCATATCGGTATAAAACGCATGAAGAAGCTCCATGTAGATGGATCTTTGGACTCACTCATTTTTGAAAAGTTTGAGACATGCGAACCATGTCTGTTGGTGTATATGCATGAAGAAACTCCATGCAAATGGACCGTTCGGACTCACTTGATTTTGAATCACTTGAGACATGCAAATCATACCACATGGGCAAGATGACTGAAAGCCTCGGTTTCAGTAAAATGGAACTAGAAAGCAACTTGTTGGAAGTAATACATTTTGATGTGTGCAGTCCAATGAGTGCTGAGGCATGTAGTGGATATCGTTATGTTCTTACTTCACAGATGATTTGAGTAGATGTTGAGTATGTTTACTTGATGAATCACGAGTCTGAATTATTGAAAGGTTCAAGTAATTTCAGGGTGAAGTTGAAATATCGTCGTGACAAGAGGATAAAATATCTATCATATGATCATAGAGATGAATATCTGAATTACGAGTTTGGCACAGAATTAAGACATTGTGGAAATTGTTTCACAACTAATACAGCCTGGAACACCATAGTGTGATGGTGTGTCCGAACATCATAACTGCACCCTATTGGATATGATGCATACCATGATGTCTCTTATCGAATTACCACGATAGTTCATGGGTTAGGCATTAGAGACAACCACATTCACTTTAAATAGGGCACCACGTAATTCCGATGAGATGACACCGTATGAACTATGGTTTAGAGAAACCTAAGCTGTCATTTCTTAAAAGTTTGGGGCTGCAACGCTTATGTGAAAAAGTTTCAGGCTGATAAGCTCGAACCCAAAGCGGATAAATGCATCTTCATAGGACACCCGAAACAGTTGGGTATACCTCCTGTCTCAGATCCGAAAGCAATAAGGGATTGTTTCTAGAATCGGGTCCTTTCTCGAGGAAAAGTTTCTCTCGAAAGAATTGAGTGGGAGGATGGTGGAGGCTTGATGAGGTTTTTGAACCGTCTCTTCAACTAGTGTGTGGAAGGGCACAGGAAGTTGTTCCTGTGGCACCTACACCAATTGAAGTGGAAGCTTATGATATTGATCATGAGACTTCGGATCAAGTCACTCCCAAACCTCGTAGGATGACAAGGATGCGTACTACTTCTGAGTGGTACGTAATCCTGTCTTATAAGTCATGTTGCTAGACAACAATGAACCTACGAGCTGTGGAGAAGCGATGGTGGGCCCGGATTCCGATAAATGGCTCGAGGCCATAAAATCCGAGAGAGGATCCATATATGAAAACAAAGTGTAGACTTTGGAAGAACTACTTGATGGTCGTAAGGCTGTTGGGTACAGATGGATTTTAAAAGGAAGACGGACAATGATGGTATATGTCACCACTAAGAAAGCTCGACTTGTCGTTAAGTTCTTTCCGACAAGTTCAAGGAGTTGACTATGATGAGACTTTTCTCACTCGCAGCGATGCTAAGAGTCTGTTGGAATTATATTAGCGATTACTGCATTATTTATGAAATCTTGCAGAAAGGATGTCAAAACATTGTTTCCTCGACGTTTTTCTTGAGGAAAGGTTGTATGTGATACAACCGGAAGGTTTTGTCAATCCTGAAAGATGCTAATAAGTATGCAAAGCTCCAGCTATCCTTCTGAGGACTGGAGTAAGCATCTCGGAGTTGGAATGTGCGCTTTGATGAGATGATCAAAGATTTTGGGTTTATACAAAGTTTATGAGAAACTTGTATTTCCAAAGAAGTGAGTGGGAGCACTATAGAATTTCTGATAAATATATGTTGTTGACATATTGTTGATCAGAAATGACGTAGAATTTCTAGAAAGCATATAGGGTTATTTGGAAAGTGTTTTCAATGGAGAGCCTGGATTAAGCTACTTGAACATTGAGCATCAAGATCTATAAGGATAGATCAAAACGCTTAATGGTACTTTCAAATGAGCACATACCTTTACATGATCTTGAAGGTGTTCAAGATGGATCAGTCAAAGAAGGAGTTCTTGCCTGAGTTGTAAGGTATGAAGTTAAGACTTAAAGCTCGACCACGGCAGAATAGAGAGATAGGACGAAGGTCGTCCCCTATGCTTAAGACGTAGGCTCTACAGCATGCTATGCTGTGTACCGCACCTGAAGTGTGCCTTGCCATGAGTCAGTCAAGGGGTACAAGAGTGATCCAAGAATGGATCACGGGACAGCGGTCAAAGTTATCCTTAGTAACTAGTGGACTAAGGAATTTTCTCGATTATGGAGGTGGTAAAAGAGTTCGTCGTAAAGAGTTACGTCGATGCAAGCTTAACACCTATCCGGATAGCTCTGAGTAGAGATACCGGATACATATAATGGAGCAACAATTTAGAATAGCTCCAAGTAGAACAGTTATTTGGATTAGCTCCAAATAGAACGTGGTAGCTACATCTAGGAGATGACATAGAGATTTGTAAAGCACACACGGATCTGAAAGGTTCAGACCCGTTGACTAAAACCTCTCTCACAAGCAACATGATCAAACCTAGAACTCATTGAGTGTTAATCACATAGTGATGTGAACTAGACTACTGACTCTAGTAAACTCTTGGGTGTTAGTCACATGGCGATGTGACCTGTGAGTGTTAATTACATGGCGATGTGAACTAGATTATTGACTCTAGTGCAAGTGGGAGACTGTTGGAAATATGCCCTAGAGGCAATAATAAATTAGTTATTATTATATTTCCTTGTTCATGATAATCGTTTATTATCCATGCTATAATTGTATTGATAGGAAACTCAGATACATGTGTGGATACATAGACAACACCATGTCCCTAGTAAGCCTCTAGTTGACTAGCTCGTTGATCAATAGATGGTTACGGTTTCCTGACCATGGACATTGGATGTCGTTGACAACGGGATCACATCATTAGGAGAATGATGTGATGGACAAGACCCAATCCTAAGCCTAGCACAAAGATCGTATAGTTCGTATGCTAAAGCTTTTCTAATGTCAAGTATCATTTCCTTAGACCATGAGATTGTGCAACTCCCGGATACCGTAGGAGTGCTTTGGGTGTGCCAAACGTCACAACGTAACTGGGTGGCTATAAAGGTACATTACAGGTATCTCCGAAAGTGTCTGTTGGGTTGGCACGAATCGAGACTGGGATTTGTCACTCCGTGTAAGCGGAGAGGTATCTCTGGGCCCACTCGGTAGGACATCATCATAATGTGCACAATGTGATCAAGGAGTTGATCACGGGATGATGTGTTACGGAACGAGTAAAGAGACTTGCCGGTAACGAGATTGAACAAGGTATCGGGATACCGACGATCGAATCTCGGGCAAGTATCGTACCGATAGACAAAGGGAATTGTATACGGGATTGATTAAGTCCTTGACATCGTGGTTCATCCGATGAGATCATCGTGGAACATGTGGGAGCCAACATGGGTATCCAGATCCCGCTGTTGGTTATTGACCGGAGATCGTCTCGGTCATGTCTGCATGTCTCCCGAACCCGTAGGGTCTACACACTTAAGGTTCGATGATGCTAGGGTTATAAAGGAAGTTTGTATGTGGTTACCGAATGTTGTTCGGAGTCTCGGATTAGATCCCGGACGTCATGAGGAGTTCCGGAATGGTCCGGAGGTAAATATTTATATATGGGAAGTCCTGTTTTGGTTACCGGAAGAGTTTCGGGGTTTATCGGTAATGTACCGGGACCACCGGGAGGGTCTCGGGGGTTCACCAAGTGGGGCCACCTGCCCCGGGGGCCACATGGGCTGTAGGGAATGCTCCTTGGTCTACATGGGCCAAGGGAACCAGTCCCACTAAGGCCCATGCGCCTAGAAGGGGAGAGGGGGCAAACCCTAAGGGCAGATGGGCCCTAAGGCCCATATACCCTGCGCCTCCCTCTCCTCCGCCTTGTGGCCGCCACCCTTAGATGGGTTTGGGGCTGCCGCCCCTCTAGGGGTGGGAACCCTAGAGGGGGCGCAGCCTCCTCCCCTTCCCCTATATATATGAGGCCTAGGGGGCTGCCCATAACACACGTGATTCGATCTCTCGTTGGTGCAGCCCTGCATCTCTTCTTCCTCCTCTTCTGTGGTGCTTGGCGAAGCCCTGCAGGATAGCCACGCTCCTCCACCACCACCACGCCGTTGTGCTGCTGCTGGATGGAGTCTTCCTCAACCTCTCCCTCTCTCCTTGCTGGATCAAGGCGTGGGAGACGTCACCAGGCTGTACGTGTGTTGAACGCGGAGGTGCCGTGCGTTCGGCACTTGGTCATCGGTGATTTGAATCACGACGAGTACGACTCCATCAACCCCGTTCACTTGAACGCTTCCGCTTAGCGATCTACAAGGGTATGTAGATGCACTCTCCTTCCCCTCGTTGCTGGTCTCTCCATAGATAGATCTTGGTGACACGTAGGAAAATTTTGAATTTCTGCTACGTTCCCCAACAAATGCTCTAAAAATGATGATCATCACACTTTTATTTACTTACAACTCAACAATTACAACTCGATACTTAGAACAAAATATGACTCTATGTGAATGCCTCCGGCGGTGTACCGGGATATGCAATGAATCAAGAGTGACATGTAGGAAAGAATTATGAACGGTGGCTTTGCCACAAATACAATGTCACTACATGATCATGCAAAGCAATATGACAATGATGGAGCATGTCATAATAAATGGAACGGTGGTAAGTTGCATGGTAATATATCTCGGAATGGCTATGGAAATGCCATGATAGGTAGGTATGGTGGCTGTTTTGAGGAAGGTAAATGGTGGGTTTATGGTATCAGCGAAAGTTGCGCGGTACTAGAGTGGCTAGCAATGGTGGAAGGGTGAGAGTGCGTATAATCCATGGACTCAACATTAGTCATAAAGAACTCACATACTTATTGCAAAAATCTATTAGTTATCAAAACAAAGTAATACGCGCATGCTCCTAGGAGGATAGATTGGTAGGAAAAGACCATCGCTCGTCCCCGACCGCCACTCATAAGGAAGACAATCAATAAATAAATCCTGCTCCGACTTCATCACATAACGGTTCACCATACGTGCATGCTACGGGAATCACAAACTTTAACACAAGTATCTCTCAAATTCACAACTACTCACTAGCATGAATCTAATATTACCATCCTCATATCTCAAGACAATCATCAAGTATCAAACTTCTCATAGTATTCAATGCACTTTATATGAAAGTTTTTATTATATCCCTCTTGGATGCCCATCATATTAGGACTAGTTTCATAACCAAAGCAAACTACCATGCTGTTTAGAGACTCTCAAAATGATATAGGTGAAGCATGAGAGTTCATCTATTTCTTTAAAATAAAACCATCGTCGTGCTCTAAAAAGATATAAGTGAAGCACTAGAGCAACAACTAACTACTCCAAAAGATATAAGTGAAGATCAATGAGTAGTCGAATAATTATGCAACTATGTGAAGAATCTCTAACATTTAAGAATTTCAGATCTTGATAATTTATTCAAATAGCAAGAAAAACAAAATAAAATAAATTGACGCTCCAAGCAAAACACATATCATGTGGTGAATAAAAATATAGCTCCAAGTAAAGTTACCGATGAACGAAGACGAAAGAGGGGATGCCTTCCGGGGCATCCCCAAGATTAGGCTCTTGGTTGTCCTTGAATATTACCTTGGGGTGCCTTGGGCATCCCCAAGCTTAGGCTCTTGCCACTCCTTATTCCATAGTACATCGAATCTTTACCCAAAACTTGAAAACTTCACAACACAAAACTAAACAGAAAACTCGTAAGCTCCATTAGCGAAAGAAAACAAAACACCACTTCAAGGTACTGTAATGAACTCATTATTTATTTATATTGGTGTTAAACCTACAGTATTCCAACTTATCTATGGTTTATAAACTATTTTACTAGCCATAGATTCATCAAAATAAGCAAACAACACACGAAAAACAGAATCTGTCAAAAACAGAACAGTCTGTGGCAATCTGTAACTAACGAAAACTTCTGGAACCCCAAAAATTCTAAAACAAATTGCTGGACGTGAGGAATTTATCTATTAATCATCTATAAAAATAATTAACTAAATATCACTCTCTAATAAAAATGGCAGCAATTCTCGTGAGCGCTAAAGTTTCTGTTTTTACAGCAAGATAAACAAGACTTTCCCCAAGTCTTCCCAACGGTTCTACTTGGCACAAACACTAGTTAAAACATAAAAACTCAATCATAACAGAGGCTAGATAAATTATTTATTACTAAACAGGAGCAAAAAGCAAGGAACAAAAATAAAGTTGGGTTGCCTCCCAACAAGCGCTATCGTTTAACGCCCCTAGCTAGGCATGATGATTTCAATGATGCTCGCATAAAGGATAAGAATTGTAACATAAAGAGGGCATCATGAAGAATATGACTAGCACATTTAAGCCTAACCCACTTCCTATGCATAGGGATTTTGTGAGCAAACAACTTGTGGGAACAAGAATCAACTTGCATAGGAAGGTAAAACAAGCATAACTTCAAAACTTTAAGCACATAGAGAGGAAACTTGATATTATTGCAATTCCTACAAGCATATATTCCTTCCTCATAGTAATTTTCAGTAGAATCATGAATGAATTCAACAATATAACCAGCACCTAAAGCATTCTTTTCATGATCTACAAACATAGAAAATTTACTACTCTCCACATAAGCAAAATTCTTCTCATGAATAATAGTGGGAGTATCATAAGAAACTCGAATACTATAAATTGTTTCCACATTAAAAGAGTAATGTTCAGAAAAAGGGTAATCATAATCATGAAAAGTTTTATAAATATAATCACTACTTTTTATATCATAAGTATCATCACAATAATCATCATAAGTAGGAGGCATGCTATCATCATTATAAATTTGCATATCAAAACTTGGGAGACTAAAAATATCATCTTCATTAAACGTAGCATCCCCAAGCTTGGGAGCAAATATATTCTCAAAAACATCATCTTCATCAAACATAGCATCCCCAAGCTTGGGCCTTTTCATATCATAAGCATAATCACTTTCATCATTAATAGTATGGATAGCACCAATAGTATAGCAATTATCATATTCTTCCAAGCAAGTGCCAAAAAGATTTTCAAGATCATAAGAAGTGTCATTATCTTCCACAATTATATTTTCATGAGGCACAATAGTAATAGGAGCAACATTATTTGGGAGAGATATCTTTTTACCTCTCTTCCTTTTTCTTTTCTTCTTCTTCACCACACCATGTGTGGGTTCAATCCTCTTTTTGGAGCTCCTTATTAATGAGATTGGTTGAATAGGAGGCTCCTCCTCGTTACCTGATTCATCATAAGAAATAATATGAGGGTATTGGGAAGTCTCTTCCCTTTCATTAGTATTCTCTTCATCTTATATTTGTTTTCTTTTCTTTATGTAATTGGCAATATAAGGATTTTCAATGCAATTCACCGCACAATACATATAAATTTCCTCTAGATCAAAATGAAGAACTCTATCAAGGGCAAATTCTGGAATATCCTTAGTTATACATTTCATTTCTTCATAACCCAAGAGCAGACTGAGTTCATTATGATGTGCAAGGGAAATCAAGTCATCACAATTTTTGGATACGATACGATCATGAAACAATTTGCATTGGGTACTGAAATGATCATGTTCATTGAAAAGTTCACAAGTACGGCCAAGAAAAATTAAATTTTCAGCACAAACTTCTAGCCTTTCTTGTAACCATTTAGTTTCTAAATGCTTATGCCTCTTGCAATGTCTATCTTCCCTATTTGGAGTATACTTGCAAACCCAATGCACTCCACAAAAATTGACATGTTTATAGGAGACATTTTCATCATAACTAGTGCAATCATCATTAGTACTATGGATATTCAAGGAGTTCATACTAACAACATTGAAATCATGCTCATCATTCAAAGATTTAGTGCCAAACATTTTAATGCATTCTTCTTCTAACACTTTGGCACAATTTTCCTTTCCATCATACTCACGAAAGATACTAAAAAGATGAAGCGTATGAGGCAAACTTAATTCCATTTTTTGTAATTTTATTTTATAAAATAAACTAGTGCTAAAACAAGAAACAAAAAGATTCGATTGCAAGATCTAAAGATATACCTTCCAGCACTAACCTCCCCGGCAACGGCGCCAAAAAAGAGCTTGATGTCTACTACACAACCTTCTTCTTGTAGACGTTGTTGGGCCTCCAAGTGCAGAGGTTTGTAGGACAGTAGCAAATTTCCCTCAAGTGGATGGCCTAAGGTTTATCAATCCGTAGGAGGCGTAGGATTAAGATGGTCTCTCTCAAGCAACCCTGCAACCAAATAACAAAGAGGCTCTTGTGTCCCCAACACACCCAATACAATGGTAAATTGTATAGGTGCACTAGTTCGGCGAAGAGATGGTGATACACGTGGTATATGGATAGTAGATAAAGGTATTTGTAATCTGAAAATATAAAAACAGCAAGGTAACTAATGATAAAAGTGAGCGTAAATGGTATTGCAATGCTAGGAAACAAGGCCTAGGGTTCATACTTTCACTAGTGCAAGTTCTCTCAACAATAATAACATAATTGGATCATATAACTATCCCTCAACATGCAACAAAGAGTCACTCCAAAGTCACTAATAGCGGAGAACAAACGAAGAGATTATGGTAGGGTACGAAACCACCTCAAAGTTATTCTTTCCAATCAATCCGTTGGGCTATTCCTATAAGTGTCACAAACAGCCCTAGAGTTCATACTAGAATAACACATTAAGACACAAATCAACCAAAATCCTAATGTCACCTAGATAATCCAATGTCACCCCAAGTATCCGTGGGTATGATTATACGATATGCGTCACACAGTCTCAGATTCATCTATTCAACCAACACATAGAACCTCAAAGAGTGCCCCAAAGTTTCTACCGGAGAATCACGACGAAAATGTGTGCCAACCCCTATGCATAAGTTCATGGGCGGAACCCGCAAGTTGGTCACCAAAACATACATCAAGTGAATCACGCGATATCCCATTGTCACCACAGATACGCACGGCTGGACATACATCAAGTGTTCTCAAATCTTTAAAGACTCAATCCGATAAGATAACTTCAAAGGGGAAACTCAATCCATTACAAGAGAGTAGAGGGGGGAAGAAACATCATAGGATCCAAATATAATAGCAAAGCTCTCGATACATCAAGATCGTATCACATCAAGAACACGAGAGAGAGAGAGAGAGAGAGAGAGAGAGAGAGATCAAACACATAGCTACGGGTACATACCCTCAGCCCCGAGGGAGAACTACTCCCTCCTCGTCGTGGAGAGCACCAGGATGATGAAGATGGCCACCGGAGAGGGATTCCCCCTCCGGCAGGGTGTCAGAACGGGTCTAGATTGGTTTTCGGTGGCTACGGAGGCTTCTGGCGGTGGAACTCCCGATCTATTCTACTCCCCGGTAGTTTTAGGGTATATGGATATATATAGGCGGAAGAAATACATCAGGGGAGCCACGAGGGGCCCACGAGGATGGAGGGTGCCCCCTGCCTCGTGGCTTCCTCGTTGATCGCCTGACGTGCACTCCAAGTCTCCTGTATTGCTTTCTTTCCAAAAATAACTTTTCCGAAGGTTTCATTCCATTTGGACTCCGTTTGATATTCCTTTTCTTGGAAACCCTAAAACAAGGAAAAAAAACAGAAACTGGCACTGGGCTCTAGGTTAATAGTTTAGTCCCAAAAGTCATATAAAATAGCATATAAATGCATATAAAACATCCAAGGTTGATAATATAATAGCATGGAACAATCAAAAATTATAGATACATTGGAGACGTATCAGTCCACGTACCCTCGTAGACCGAAAGCGGAAGCGTTAGCACAACGCGGTTGATGTAGTTTTATGTCTTCACGATCCGACCGATCAAGTACCGAACGCACGGCACCTCCAAGTTCTGCACACGTTCAACTCGATGACGTCCCTCGAACTCCGATCCAGCTGAGCTTTGAGGGAGAGTTCCGTCAGCACGACGGCATGGTGAAGATGTTGATGTTCTACCGTCGCAGGGCTTCGCCTAAGCACCGCTACGATATTATCGAGGTGGACTATGGTGGAGAGGGGCACCACACACGGCTAAAAGATCCAAGAGATCAATTGTTGTGTCTCCAAGGGGTGCCTCCCTCCCCGTATATAAAGGAGTGGAGGAGGAGGAGGAGGGGGCCGGCCACCCTAGGCGCGCCCCATGAGGAGTCCTACTCCCACCAGGAGTAGGACTCCCCCTTTTCCATGTGGGAGTAGGAGAGGAGAGGGAAGGAGAGAGAAGGGAAAGGAAAGGGGGGCGCCCCCCCCCCTCCTTGTCCAATTCGGACTGGGGGGAAGGGGGCGCGCAGTTGCCCTTTAGCCGCCCCTCCTCTTCTCCATTAGGGCCCAATAGGCCCATTAGTCTCCCCGGCGGGTTCCGATAACCCCCTGGTACTCCCGTATATGCCCGAAACTCCCCGAAACCATTCCGGTGTCCGAACATAGTCGTACAATATATCGATCTTTATGTCTCGACCATTTAGAGACTCCTCGTCATGTCCATGATCATATCCGGGACTCCGAACTACCTTCGGTACATCAAAAACCATAAACTCATAATATAACCGTCATCGAACTTTAAGCGTGAGGACCCTACGGGTTCGAAAACTATGTAGACAAGACTGAGACACGTCTCTAGTCAATAACCAATAGCAGAACCTGGATGCTCATATTGGCTCCTACATATTCTACGAAGATCTTTATCGGTCAAACCGCATAACAACATACGTTGTTCCTTTTGTCATCGGTATGTTACTTGCCTGAGATTCGATCGTCGGTATCTCAATACCTAGTTCAATCTCGTTACCGGCAAGTCTCTTTACTCGTTCCGTAACACATCATCCCACAACTAACTCATTAGTTGCAATGCTTGCTAGGCTTAAGTGATGTGTATTACCGAGTGGGCCCAGAGATACGTCTCCGACAATCGGAGTGACAAATCCTAATCTCAAAATACGCCAACCCAACAAGTACCTTCAGAGACACCTGTAGAGCACCTTTATAATCACCCAGTTACGTTGTGACGTTTGGTAGCACACAAAGTGTTCCTCCGGTAAACAGGAGTTGCATAATCTCATAGTCATAGGAACATGTATAAGTCATGAAGAAAGCAATAGCAACAAACTAAACGATCAAGTGCTAAGCTAACGGAATGTGTCAAGTCAATCACATCATTTTCCTAATGATGTGATCCCGTTAATGAAATGACAACTCTTTGTCTATGGCTAGGAAACATAACCATCTTTGATCAACGAGCTAGTCAAGTAGATGCATACTAGTGACATTCTGTTTGTCTATGTATTCACACATGTATCATGTTTCCGGTTTATACAGTTCTAGCATGAATAATAAACATTTACCATGATATAAGGAAATAAATAATAACTTTATTATTGCCTCTAGGGAATATTTCCTTCACCCCCCCCCAACATGCCCCTCAGGGTTCTTTTTTAGCGCCAACGCCGAAAAATCGGCCTAGTCGCGCCCTCAGGACCTTGTTTCTTTTTTAGCGCCAACGCCGAAAAATCGGCCTAGTCGCGCCCTCAGGACCTTGTTTATCGCCGGTTTGGGCCGAAATAACAGTCGGCGATCCCGAGCCGAACCCAAGCCCCCGGGGGGCGCCGGCCAAAGCCAAAAGGCGTGTGGGTCCACTCTATCGGCGAGAGACATGCCTTTTCCCGCCGATCCCCCACTTTTCCCTCTATTTCCCATTACTCCCCCTCTCTTCTGCCCCTCCCCCCACTTCTGCCCCTCTCCTCCCTCCATTCTCCTCCCTCTCCCCGCCACCCCGTCATGCCACCGAAGAAGTACTCGGCCCCTCGCGCCGCTGCCACTGCCGCTGTCACCTAGCCGAAGCAGAGGAAGCCGAGGGCACCACCGGCAAAACCATCAGGCATGTCGAACGCCGACTGGAGGGCGGAAGTTCAGCATCGTGAGGCTGTCACCACCGACCAGCGGAATAGGCTCAACACCAAGAGGGCCCGGGATGCAGCAGCGGTGGAGGAGGCAGAGGTGTCTCGCGCAGGGATGATGAATCCGCCCGGTGGCTGATACGTCCATTTTGCATCATGCTTTATATCGATATTTATTGCATTATGGGCTGTTATTACACATTAAGTCATAATACTTATGCCTATTCTCTATTATTTTACAAGGTATACATAAAGAGGGAGAATGCCGGCAGCTGGGATTCTGGGCTAGAAAAAGAGAAAATATTAGAGACCTATTCTGCACAGCTCCAAAAGTCCTGAAACTTCACGGAACTCATTTTCAGAATATATAAAAAATATTGAGCGCAAGAAGTTCCGGAGGGGGGCCACACCCTGCCCACGAGGGTGGGGGCGCGCCCTACCTCCCTGGGCACGCCCCTGCCTCGTGGGCCCCCTGGTGGCCCTCCGATGCCCATCTTCTGCTATATGGAGTCTTTCAATGAGGAAAAAATCATAAGAAAGCTTTCGGGACGAGACTCCGCCGCCACGAGGCAGAACCTTGGCGGAACCAATCTAGGGCTCTGGCGGAGCTGTTCTGCCGGAGAAACTTCCCCCCGGGAGGGGGAAATCATCGCCATCGTCATCACCAACGATCCTCTCATCGGGAGGGGGGCAATCTCCATCAACATCTTCACCAGCACCATCTCCTCTCAAACCCTAGTTCATCTCTTGTATCCAATTCTTGTCTCCAAGTATGGGATTGGTACATGTGGTTTGCTAGTAGTGTTAATTACTCCTTGTAGTTGATGCTAGTTGGTTTATTTGGTGGAAGATCATATGTTCAGATCCTATATGCATATTAATACTCCTCTGATTATGAACATGAATATGCTTTGTGAGTAGTTACGTTTTTTCCTGAGGACATGGGAGAAGTCTTGCTATTAGTAGTCATGTGAATTTGGTATTCGTTCGATATTTTGATGAGATGTATGTTGTCTCTCCTCTAGTGGTGTTATGTGAACGTCGACTACATGACACTTCACCATTATTTGGGCCTATAGGAAGGCATTGGGAAGTAATAAGTAGATGATGGGTTGCTAGAGTGACAGAAGCTTAAACCCTAGTTTATGCGTTGCTTCGTAAGGGGCTGATTTGGATCCATACGTTTCATGCTATGGTTAGGTTTACCTTAATACTTTTCTTGTAGTTGTGGATGCTTGCAATAGAGGTTAATCATAAGTGGGATGCTTGTCCAAGTAAGGACAGTACCCAAGCACCGGTCCACCCACATACCAAATTATCAAAGTACCAAACGCGAATCATATGAACGTGATGAAAACTAGCTTGACGATAATTCCCATGTGTCCTCGGGAGCACTTTTCTCTATATAAGAATTTGTCCAGGCTTGTCCTTTGCTACAAAAAGGATTGGGCCACCTTGCTGCACTTTATTTACTTTTGTTACTTGTTGCTCGTTACCAATTATCTTATCACAAAACTATCTGTTACCTATAATTTCAGTGCTTGCAGAGAATACCTTGCTGAAAACCGCTTATCATTTCCTTCTGCTCCTCGTAGGGTTTGACACTCTTACTTATCGAAAGGACTATGATAGATCCCCTATACTTGTGGGTCATCAAGACTCTTTTCTGGCACCATTGCCGGGGAGTGAAGCGCCTTTGATAGGTGGAATTTGGTAAGGAAAAAATTTATATAGTGTGCTGAAATTTACTGTCACTTGTTACTATGGAAAGTAATCCTTTGAGGGGCTTGTTCGGGGTATCTTCACCCCGACCAGTAGAGCAAAGAGTTGCTCCTCAACCTATTGAACCTACTGAAAATGAAAATGTCTACTTTGAGATTCCTTCGGGTATGATAGAAAAACTGCTAGCTAATCCTTTTGCAGGAGACGGAATAATGCATCCTGATGAGCACCTAATATATGTGGATGAAGTTTGTGGATTATTTAAGCTTGCAGGTGTTCCCGATGATGTTATTAAGAAGAAGGTCTTCCCTTTATCTTTGAAGGGGGGTGCATTGACATGGTATAGGCTATGTGATGATATGGGATCATGGAACTACAAACGATTGAAATTGGAATTTCATCAGAAGTTTTATCCTATGCATCTTGTTCATCGTGATCGCAATTATATATATAATTTTTGGCCTCGCAAAGGAGAAAGCATCGCTCAAGCTTGGGTGAGGCTTAAGTCAATGTTATATTCATGCCCCAATCATGAGCTCTCAAGAGAAATGATTATTCAAAATTTTTATGCTCGGCTTTCTGATAACAATCGCACCATGCTCGATACTTCTTGTGCTGGCTCTTTTATGATGAAGACTATTGAATTCAAATGGGATTTATTGGAAAGAATTAAACGCAACTCTAAAGATTGGGACCTCGACGAAGGTAAGGAGTCAGGTATGACACCTAAGTTTGATTGTGTAAAATCTTTTATGGATACCGATGTTTTCCGTAAATTTAGCACTAAATATGGACTTGACTCTGAAATAGTAGCTTCTTTCTGTGAATCTTTTGCTAATCATGTTGATCTCCCTAGGGAGAAGTGGTTTAAATATCATCCTCCCATAGAAGTAAAAGTAGCTGCACCTATTAAAGTTGAAGAAAAGGCTGTCACTTATAATGATCCTATTGTTCCTACTACTTATGTTGAGAAACCACCTTTTCCTGTTAGGATAAAAGATCATGCTAAAGCTTCAAGTGTGGTTCATAAAAGCAATATTAGAACCTATACACCTCCTGAGCAAGTTAAAGTTGAACCTAATATTGCTATTGTTAAAGATCTCTTGTCTGATAATATTGATGGGCATGTTATTCATTTCTGTGATGAGACTGCTAGAATTGCTAAACATTGTGCTAAAGATAAACATAGACCCGTGGTAGGCATGTCTGTTATTTCTGTTAAAATAGGAGATCATTGTTATCATGGCTTATGTGATATGGGTGTCAGTGCTAGTGCTATACCTCATGACTTATACAAAGAAATTATGCATGATATTGCACCTGCTGAGATAGAAGATATTGCTGTCATAATTAAACTTGCCAATAGAGATACTATTTCACCAACTAGAATTGTTAGAGATGCTGAAGTCTTGTGTGGGAAAACTAAATATCCTGCTGATTTTCTTGTTCTTGGTTCCCCACAAGATAGCTTTTGTCCCATTATATTTGGTAGACCCTTCTTGAACAGAGTTAATGCTAGGATAGATTGCGAAAAGGATGTTGTTACTATTGGTTTAGGTGATATGTCTCATGAGTTTAATTTCTCTAAATTTCGTAGACAACACCGTGAAGAGGAATTGCCTAGTAAAGATGAAATTATTGGTCTGGCTTCTATTGTCGTGCCTCCTAGTGATCCTTTAGAACAATATTTGCTAGACCATGAAAATGATATGTTTATGAATGAAAGAAGGGAAATAGATGAAGTATTCTTTAAACAGGAACCCATCCTGAAACACAATTTGCCTGTCGAAATCCTAGGGGATCCTCCTCCACCCAAGGGTGATCCCGTGTTTGAGCTCAAACTGTTACCTGATACTCTTAAATATGCTTATCTTGATGAGAAAAAGATATATCCTGTTATTATCAGTGCTAACCTTTCAGAGCATGAAGAAGAGAGATTATTGAAAACTCTGAAGAAGCACCGTGCTGCTATTGAATATACTCTCGATGATCTTAAGGGCATTAGTCCCACACTATGTCAACACAAAATAAATTTGGAGAAAGATGCCAAACCAGTTCGTGATCACCAACGACGGCTGAATCCTAAGATGAAAGAAGTGGTAAGAAAGGAAATACTAAAGCTCCTTGAGGCAGGTATAATTTATCCCGTTGTTGATAGTCAGTGGGTAAGTCCTGTCCATTGTGTCCCTAAAAAAGGAGGTATTACTATCGTTCCTAATGATAAAGATGAATTGATTCCGCAAAGAATTATTACATGTTATACGATGGTAATTGATTTCCGCAAATTAAATAAGGCTACTAAAAAAGATCATTACCCCTTACCTTTTATTGATCAAATGCTAGAAAGATTATCCAAACATACACATTTTTGCTTTCTAGATGGCTATTCTGGTTTCTCTCAAATACCTGTGTCAGCTGATGATCAATCTAAGACCACTTTTACTTGCCCGTTTGGTACTTTTGCTTATAGATGTATGCCTTTTGGTTTATGTAATGCACCTGCTACCTTCAAAAGATGCATGATGGCTATATTCTCTGACTTTTGTGAAAAGATTTATGAGGTTTTCATGGATGATTTCTCCATCTATGGATCCTCTTTTGATGATTGCTTAAGCAACCTTGATCGAGTTTTGTAGAGATGTGAAGAAACTAACCTTGTCTTGAATTGGGAGAAGTGCCACTTTATGGTTAATGAAGGTATTGTCTTGGGGCATAATGTTTTTGAAAGATGTATTGAAGTTGATAAAGCTAAGGTTGATGCTATTGAAAATATGCCATGTCCCAAGGACATCAAAGGTATAAGAAGTTTCCTTGGTCAAGCCGGTTTTTATAGGAGGTTCATTAAGGACTTCTCAAAAATTTCTCAGCCTCTGACTAATTTATTACAAAAAGATATACCATTTGTTTCTGATGATGATTGCGTAGAAGCATTTGAGATACTTAAGAAAGCATTGATCTCTGCACCTATTGTTTAGCCACCTGATTGGAATTTACCCTTTGAAATTATGTGTGATGCTAGTGATTATGTTGTAGGTGATGTTCTAGGGCAAAGAGTTGATAACAAATTAAATGTTATTCAATATGCTAGTAAAACTCTAGACAATGCTCAGATAAATTATGCTACTACTGAAAAAGAATTTTTGGCAGTTGTATTCGCTTGCGATATGTTCAGACCTTATATTGTTGATTCTAAAGTAACTATTCACACGGATCATGCTGCTATTAAATACCTTATGGAAAAGAAAGATGCTAAACCTAGACTTATTAGATGGGTTCTCTTGCTACAAGAATTTGATTTGCATATTATTGATAGAAAGGGAGCTGAGAACCCCGTTGCAGACAACTTGTCTAGGCTAGAGAATGTTCTTGATGACCCACTACCTATTGATGATAGCTTTCCTGATGAAAAATTAAATGTCATAAATGCTTCTCGTACTGCTCCATGGTATGCTGGTTATGCTAATTACATTGTTGCTAAATTTATACCAGCTAGTTTCACATACCAACAAAAGAAAAAGGTTTTCTATGATTTAAGACATTACTTCTAGGATGATCCACATCTTTATAAAGGAGTAGATGGTGTTATTAGACGTTGTGTACCTGAGCATGAATAGGAACAGATCCTACGCAAGTGTCACTCCGAAGCTTATGGAGGACACCACGCTGGAGGTAGAACTGCACACAAGGTATTGCAATCCGGTTTTTATTGGCCTACTCTCTTCAAGGATGCCCGTAAGTTTGTTGTATCTTGTGATGAATGTCAAAGAATTGGTAATATTAGTAGACATCAAGAAATGCCTATGAATTGTTCACTTGTTATCGAACCTTTTGATGTTTGGGGCTTTGATTATATGGGACCTTTTCCTACCTCCAATGGATACACACATATTTTAGTTGTTGTTGATTACGTTACTAAGTGGGTAGAAGCTTTTCCAACTAGTAGTGTGATACGTCCATTTTGCATCATGCTTTTATATCGATATTTATTGCATTATGGATTGTTATTTCACTTTATGTCACAATACTTATGGCTATTCTCTCTTATTTTACAAGGTTTACATAAGGAGAGAGAATGCCGACAGTTGGAATTCTGGGCTGGAAAAGGAGCAAATATTAGAGACCTATTCTGCGCAACTCCAAAAGTCCTGAAATTCCACAAATCATCTTAAAATAAATAAAGAAAAATCCTCGCCAAAGATGAAGGCCAGGGGGCCCACACCCTGCTCACGAGGGTGGGGGGGCGCCCCCCCCTAGGGCGCGCCCCCTACATCGTGGGCCCCCTGGTGGCTCTCCGACGTCCATCTTCTCCTATATGAAGTCTTTCGATGAGAAAAAAAAATAGAAGGAACTTTTCAGGACGAGACTCCGCCGCCACGAGGCGGAACCTTGGCGGAACCAATCTAGAGCTCCGGCAGAGCTGTTCTACCGGGGATACTTCCCTCCGGGAGGGGGAAATCATCACCATCGTCATCACCAACGCTCCTCTCATCGGGAGAGGGCAATATCCATCAACATCTTCACCAGCACCATCTCATATCCAAACCCTAGTTCCTCTCTTGTATCCAATTCTTGTCTCAAAGTCCGGGATTGGTGCTAGTAGGTTGCTAGTAGTGTTGATTACTCCTTGTAGTTGATGCTAGTTGGTTTATTTGGTGGAAGGTCATATGTTCAGATCCTATATGCATATTATTACCCCTCTGATTATGAACATGAATATGCTTTGTGAGTAATCATGTTTGTTCCTGAGGACAAGGGAGAAGTCTTGCTATTAGTAGTCATGTGAATTTGGTATTCGTTTGATATTTTGATAAGATGTATGTTGTCTAGCCTCTAGTGGTGTTATGTGAACGTCGACTACATAACACTTCACCATTATTTGGGCCTAGAGGAAGGCATTGGGAAGTAATAAGTAGATGATGGGTTGCTAGAGTGACAGAAGCTTAAACCCTAGTTTATGCATTGCTTCGTAAGGGGCTGATTTGGATCCACATGTTTCATGCTATGGTTAGGTTTACCTTAATACTTTTGTTGTAGTTGCGGATACTTGCAATAGAGGTTAATCATAAGTGGGATGCTTGTTCAAGTAAGAACAGCACCCAAGCACCGGTCCACCCACATATCAAATTATCAAAGTACCGAACGCGAATCATATGAACGTGATGAAAACTAGCTTGACGATATTCCCATGTGTCCTCGGGAGCGCTTTTCCTATTATAAGAGTTTGTTCCGACTTGTCCTTTGCTACAAAAGGATTGGGCCACCTTGCTGCACTTTATTTACTTTTGTTACTTGTTGCTCGTTACAATTTATCTTATCACAAAACTATCTGTTACCACTTATTTCAGTACTTGCAGAGAATACCTTACTGAAAACCGCTTATCATTTCCTTCTGCTCCTCGTTGGGTTCGACACTCTTACTTATCGAAAGGACTACGATAGATCCCCTATACTTGTGGGTCATCATAGTGCTGATCATAACACCTCTATTAAGATGCTTAAAGAAGTTATTTTTCCGAGGTTTGGAGTCTCTAGATATCTAATGACTGATGGTGGTTCACATTTTATTCATGGTGTTTTCCATAAAATGCTTGCTAAATATGATGGTAATCATAGAATTGCATCTCCTTATCACCCACAGTCTACTGGTCAAGTAGAATTGATCAATAGAGAACTGAAATTAATTTTGCAAAAAACTATTAATAGATCTAGAAAGAATTGGTCCAAGAAACTTGATGATGCATTATGGGCCTATAGAACTGCATATAAAAATCCTATGGGTATGTCTCCGTATAAAATGGTTTATGGAAAAGCATGTCACTTACCTCTCGAACTAGAACATAAGGCATATTGGGCCATTAAATATCTCAATTATGATTTCAAACTTGCCGGTGAGAAAAGGTTATTTGACATTAGCTCACTTGATGAATGGAGAACCCAAGCCTATGAGAATGCCAAATTATTTAAAGAAAAGGTTAAAATATGGCATGACAAAAGGATACAAAAGTGTGAGTTTAATGTAGGTGATTATGTATTGCTATACAACTCTCGTTTAAGATTTTTTGTAGGAAAACTTCTCTCTAAATGGGAAGGTCCTTACGTTATCGAGGAGGTCTATCATTCCGGTGCCATAAAAATCAACAACTTCGAAGGCACAAATCCGAAGGTGGTGAACGGTCAAAGAATTAAACATTATATCTCAAGTAATCCTATAAATGTTGAAACCAATGTTATTAAAACCGTAACCCCGGAGGAATACATAAGGGACACTTTCCGGAACGTTTCAGACTCCGAAAAGGAATAGGTATGTGGTACGGTAAGTAAACCGACTCCAAAACAGTTCTAATGGCAATTTTCCTCCGTTTTGGAATATTTAGAAAAATAGAAAAATAAGAAGCAGTCCGGGAAGGACACGGGGGCTCCACGAGGGTGGAGGGCGCGCCCTACCCCCTGGGTGCGCCCCCTACCTCGTGGGCACCTCATGTGCTCTCCAGACTCCGTTTTCTTGCATGTTACGTATTTTGGTCAGTAAAAATTCATTATATAATCTCCCGAAGGTTTTGACCACCGTATCACACAAATATCTCTTTTCTTTGTTTCGAGCTGTTTTCTGTCAGGGTTGTCAAGGCCAGGCATTATGTCGTCTCCCTCCTCCAACAATGGTGACAACGATGCTTGGCTAATGAAGATAGAGCTGAAGAGGGAAGGACCTATGGAGATCAACAAGGATGAAGGGATCAAGAAGACCACGGAGGACCAAGTTCCGGCAACAGTTGACATCCTTCAACTTGATCACAATCTTCTTACCCCAACTGAGATCGAGGCTTTCAAGATGATTGAGTTAGCCCATATACAAAACAAGTATCTCACACATGAAAATATTTTGTTGAAGGAGCACATCATCGCACTCAAGGAATTATACGCAAGTTGGAGGACCTCCTACGCTCGATGTGCGACTATCCATCATCGACAACTCCACCTTCTTCACCGGCAAAAGAGATATAATCACATGGGTATGGGCACTCCCCTTGGCAGCTGCCAAGCTTGGGGGAGTGCCCCAGTATCGTATCACCATCACTTTTATCTTTACCGTTTTTCTTAGTTTGATCCTTTTGATAATATTTTGATCTAGTAGCATAAAAGTTTTAGTATGATCTGGTTGTGAGTTTTGCTTTATGATCCTTCTATGTAATCGAGTCCGTGAGCTATATATAATAAAGATTAGTGTTGAGTCAAGGGCTTGATTATTTTGCCATGATCCTGAGTGAATAAAAGAAAAGAGAAAGAAATAAAAAGAAATACAGAGATCATATGGATCTTATGGAGAGTAATGAGCTCACATATAAAGAGTATGATGATTAAAAATTGTTGAGAGTTGACAAACATAGTTTTGGTCATCGTTGCAATTAATATGAAGTAATAAAGAAAGAGAGGTCTTCACATATAAATACACTATCTTGGACATCTTTTATGATTGTGAGCACTCATTAAAATATGACATGCTAAAGAGTTGAAGTTGGACAAGGAAGACAACGTAATGGGTTATGTTTTCTTACATCTGAGATAAATTATATTGTCATGGATCATCCAACATGATTGAGCTTGCCTTTCCCCCTCATGCTAGCCAAATTCTTGTCCCCCGCCTCCTGTTACCATCCGCCTAGACGCACAGTTCGGGACCCCCTACCTGAGATCCGCCGGTTTTGACACCGACATTGGTGCTTTCATTGAGAGTTCCTCTGTGTCGTCATCGTTAGGCTCGATGGATCCTTCAATCATCGATAGCGATGCAGTCCGGGGTGAGACTTTTCTTCTCGGACGGATCTTTGTATCCGGCGGCTCCGCACTGCGGGCCAACTCGCTTGGCCATCTGAAGCAGATCGAGAGTTACGCCCCTGGCCACCAGGTCAGGTTTGGAAGCTTAAACTACACGGCCGACATCCGCGGAGACTTGATCTTCGACGGATTCAAGCCCTTGCAGAGTGCGCCGCACGGTCACGATGAGCATGATTTAGCTCTACGATCGGACAGTGTTCAGGAGACCGCACCGGCAACCGCTCCGACCCTCAATTCGGAGCCAATTGCACCATCCATGGACGGGTGGATAGACCCCGCCACAGAGGACACATTCTCAGCGGCGATCGAGCCGAGTATCGACCTTACCCTTCACGGGAGCCGTAACGCTGAACTGCCGGATTCTTCCCCGGCCACGGACTCCGAACCGCCTGCGCCCGTGCCTATCGAATCCGACTGGGCGCCGATCAGGGAGTTCACCTCCACGGATATCTTTTAGCACTCGCCCTTCGGCGACATACTGAATTCATTAAAGTCTCTCTCCTTGTCAGGAGAGTCCTGGCCGAACTATGTCCAGCAGGATTGGGATGCGGATGACGAAGAAATTTGCCGCCCACCCACCACCCACTTAGTAGCCACTGTCGATGATTTGACCGACATGCTCGACTTCGACTCCGAAGACATCGACGGTATGGATGATGATGCAGGAGACGAACAGGAGCCACTGCCCACAGGGCACTGGATGCCCACTTCATCATATGATGTATACATGGTGGACACACCCAAAGAAAACGACGACGAGGAACGGAAGGACGCAGCGAAGGATCGTTCCCTCGAGAAGCAGTCAAAGTGGCAGCGTAAGTGCCGCTCCAAATCCCGCCTCGGCAGAAACAACGATCATATACACCCAGCGATAGAGCAGGGTGAGCCAGCGGACGACAAACATGGCATTGAACCACCGTCCGACCACGGCAACACGGAGAATCAAACTGAACAACCCAACTCGGGCGAAGATAACAGTCCAGATGACATCACGCCGGACAGGCACCCGGAGCAACAGAATACCCATCAAAGGCTTGCTGCCACTGCGAGGAGTATGAAAAAGCAGAAGCAAAGGCTCAGGGCTGCACAAGACACACTCAGAATTAGATGGAGTGAAGTAATCAACACTGCAGCAAAGTACGGCGGTAGTCGCCACACAAAGAGCTACCCGAAGCGAAAGCTTCTACCTGAATTCGATGAGAAGGCCTTAGATCCCCCGCAATCAAAAAACAAAACAGCCATCCGGTCGGATAGACGACCTCGTGGCCAACATAGAGCGGCAAACGACGCCGCACACAAGCCAGTACGCGATCCACGTGAGTGCTCGCATCAAAAGTACGGCGCAACCAGATCCATCTACGGGCCAAGCAAGCGTGTTCCAGCAAGCAATGCAACACAACAAAAATCCGAACACCACGGTACACCCAAATACAGGGGTGCCGCACACCCCCTATGTTTCACCGATGAGGTGCTGGACCATGAATTTCCAGAGGGATTCAAACCCGTAAACATAGAGGCGTACGGCGAAATGATAGACCCTGGGGTCTGGATTGAGGACTACATCCTCCATATCCACATGGCTCGAGGAGACGATCTCCATGCCATCAAGTACTTACCCCTCAAGCTCAAAGGGCCAGCTCGGCACTGGCTTAAAAGCCTCCCCGAAAACTCCATTGGAAGCTGGGAAGAGCTCGAAGACACTTTTCGGACAAATTTTCAAGGGACCTATGTCCGACCACCGGATGCAGACGATTTAAGTCATGTAACTCAACAGCCCGTAGAGTCAGCCCGAAAGCTTTGGAACAGGTTTCTCACTAAAAAGAACCGAATAGTCGATTGTTCGGACGCCGAAGCCTTAGCAGATTTCAAGCACAGCATTCGAGACGAATGGCTTGCCAGACACCTCGGCCAAGAAAAGCCGAGAACAATGGCAGCATTAACAAGCCTCATGACCCGCTTTTGCGCGGGCGAGGACAGCTGGTTAGCCTGATGCAGCACCAGCGACCCAAGTACATCCGAAGTCAGGGACGGAAATGGGAAGCCACGACGCAGCAAAAACAAGCGCCGGAATAAAGAAGACAGCCCGAAGAGCACGGCGGTAAACGCCGGATTCAGAAGCTCTCGGCCAGGTCAGCAAAAGCTGCCCCCCAGGGCCTATCACCGCGGAGTTCTGCCACTGGTCGTCCAAACCGATCACCTTTGACCATCAGGATTACTCGGCAAGTATCCGGCATGCAGGATGGGTTGCCTTGGTGTTAGACCCGATAATTGACGGATACCACTTCACACACGAGTCCTGATGGACGGCGGCAGTAGTTTAAACCTGATATATCAGGACACAGTCCACAAAATGGGGATAGACCCAACAAAAATCAGCCATAGCAATACTACCTTTAAAGGAGTAACGCCAGGCCCAAAAGCCCATTGTACGGGATCCCTGCTACTAGAGGTTATATTCGGATTTCCCGATAACTTCCGCAGCGAAAAGTTAACCTTCCACATTGCTCAGTTCCAAAGTGGCTATCAAGCACTACTCGGACGCAAAGCTTTCGCTCGCTTTAACGCAATACCGCATTACGCTTCTCTCATGCTTAAGATCCCCGGTCCACGTGGCATCATTACAGTAAATGGAAATATTGAGCGCTCCTTGCGCGCGGAAGACCGTGCGGCAGCCTTGGCAGCCGCACACTAGACGGCCTCACCAACTAGAGCATCTGACAGGTCGTTAAGACCACGGACACGGTTAGACGAGTCCGGTGTAGCTATATATAATTGATACAGGTTTGATGGCTATACCCCTACAACAATACAAGGGGCTCAACGCGTGCGAACAAGTGACAATTAGGCTCAACTTTACTCATCTGGAACTATACATGGTTTATTTAGTATAACCTACCTTTTGCACGACAAATTTTCAACTAAGTTCCTCTCTTTTTCAGATGACCATCGTGCTACACCCGTCCAGGATACGGCACAATGGAGACACGGGTGCAGACGTGCAGCAAGGACCCGTTCCAAGGATTCTTTTTAGATTAAGACCCTGCGTAAACTTTTTTTACTGTCTCTTGTTGATACACATCCCCCGGATTCTCAGTACAATTGAGAAGGATGCTGACGTATTGGCATGTGGCCACATCAGAATATTGCACGTACCTGGACACCTGGGGCTTATTACAAAGGGCACTGTTTAGCCCGGTTTACATCATAAAGACCGAATACCTTAGGGAGTGTTCGGCGTCGCGAGTTTGGCCTTATATGCATCAGCTCCGAATCATGTCTTTGGTCAAATGTTGGGTTTGCCCGGCTCCTGTGTTTTGCCGCCTTACATTCTGCTCTATCGGCTAAGGCAGCACCAGGAGAACTACTGCGATTGTGCCCTGGTTCATCTGGACGAGCACCTCAGTAGAGAAAGCCGAAAACTGACTGTCATGATATAGCGTGAGACTGGTCAACCACTCGATGACCTAGCGGAATCTTCGGGATTCCTCCGCATTAATGAAGGGCCGTTTCCCGGCCAGGCATGTACGCGCCCCGAATTCAGATGAGCGCGGAGCCGCCAGGGGCTATATAGTAGCTCCACTATCAAACTCCTTTGGCTAAGTGAAAGTGTTAAAGCATTATAGTCCGATTGCCTAGTTCGATGTGCTATCACCTCCTTAACGGACCAAGACGTTGGATCAAGTGTGAACATGCGTCTTCTGCGAGCACCCCCGCATTATATGCGTGGGGGCTGAAGCCGACGACTGCCATCTTTCAGGTTATATACATATACATAAACGGCCGCACAGGAGGCGTCATAGTACTTTCGGGCAAAAGTATAAATTCAGCCTTGATAAACTCAATAAAACATTGTTTTTACAATGGGAATACATGTCACTCAAACATAATATTCTTCGAGCACTGAGCCTCTATCGAACGAGCGCCTTCAAGAACTTCTTCAAAGTAGTGATCGGCAGCCACTCGGCCTATGGCCGAACCCTGTGCCGCAATAGTGGTGGCATCCATCTCCGCCCAGTATGTTTTGACATGGGCAAGGGCCATCCGCGAGCCTTCTATGCATGTCGACCTCTTTACAACATCGATGTGTGGCACAGCACCAAGGAATTGTTGCACTAAGCTAAAGTAGCTATTCGGCCTTGGCCCTCTCGGCCACATATGATCCACAACGGACCTCATGGCAAGTCTGGATAATCTATGGAGCTCGGCCCACTCGGCCATTTGCTCATTCAACAGCAGCGGACGGGCTGGAGCATCAAAATGTGACCAAAACAGTTTTCCCACTTCGTGATCTTTCCGATCCTTGAAGTACTCGGCCGCATCAGCAGCACTTGCAGCCAAATCCACGTAGGCATCCGCAGAACTCCATAGCCGGTCCAGAGGTGCATGCTTTGGATCCCCGAACTTAGTTCGCAACAAGAAGGGCTTCCCAAATACAATATCCGCAGCTTGATGCAGCTCCTCCTTCGTCGCTCTAATTTTGGAGCGGGCTTGCTTGGCAGCCACCTGGGCCTTTTCCAGGTCTGTCGCCTTTGCCCGGTTTTCTTCTTCAAGAAGCTGGTAAAGGTCACCAGCATCTTTTAACTCTACAGCCATCTTGGCTATTCTTTCTTTGCTCTCGCAATGCGCGGCCTGTTCGGTCCTTAACTCTTCGGCCACCTTTAAAGCGGCCGCATTGCTACTCCTTGCTTGCTCCTTGGCTCGGGCAAGCTCCGCCCGAAGGGTCTCCAAGATGGCAGCTCCATCTGCAGTCACAACATATTAAAGATACTGGCATCATGCTGCTCTTATTATGTGACAATCACCAGAAAAATCACCTACCCTGTGCCTCATCAAGCCGCTTGTTAACAAGCACGATGTCGGCATCTGCCGCATCTAGTTGCCGCCTTAGTTCGGCAAACCCATCAGTCCGGCTAGCCATCGGAGCTTCAACCACCTGCACATAAAGGCGGTCTGGTTATTACCTGGGACTATGATCCACTGTTTTCCGCCGTTTTCGACGACAACCAGAGTCTCAGGGGCTACTATCTACACAGGGCACATCTAAAAATGTGCGGTACTATCAAAAATGTACATCATTCCACGTACCTCAAAACCCATCAGTAGACTCATAAAGGCTTCATGCAACCTGCTTTTGGCGGACGAAATCCTTTCAATCACTGTACCCATCAACGTGCGGTGCTCTTCTGAGATAGCCGCTCACTCTAGCAGATCCCTCAGTACGTCCGACCGCACACCATACGGTGCCAGACTCTTTCGATTGCTCTCTTCAAGAGTCGGATACTGGGGACTTCGGGTGGCCATAGGATTGCCTTCTGGCCTTGTTGGATCAGGAGAAACCCTCCGCGGTGACACCTCGGGGTCGCCCGCCTCATGAGGCGGTATGGCAGGGGGAGGCGTTTCGCTCTCCATCATCTCTAGAAGAAGATCCCCTGAAGACGAGCTCTGCTGAGAAGGGATAAAATCCGAACTGCAACATAAATGCTTCGGTTATTTTCCTCAGAAGTAAAGCGAGGTATTTTCATTATTAAGTACCCTTTTACTTACAGCTCGGTGGAGGGTTGATCCCCTTGCGGGCATAGTGCGGCCGGGGTAGCCCCCGGGGCAGGACCCTCCGACGAAGATTTCTTCCCCCGTTTGGAGACCATTGTCTCCGGGTCCTCGGAGGCGGTCCTCTTCCTTCCCTGGGGAGAGGAAGTTTCAGTCCCTCCTCCCCGGCTAACCTCCTTCGCGGAGGCACTAGCCTCCTTGTTCCCCCCTTTATCTTCTCCTAAGGGCGCTTGATAAGGCGCGATCTCCAGCATCCTGGTTAGCACGGGATTTGGTGAGGTCTTAGGGAGGGGGCTGGACACCTGATCAACTTTGCCTTCGCTATCCAATCCTGGTCAAAGAGCGGCTTTTTTAGGGTGACGTTGCGATAAATAAACGGACAGTGTGTTCGGATGCGGGGCTACTTACTTGAGTATCCGGGCGATTGTAGCTCAGACCTGCATCCTCAATGATGTCCGGACACATTATTTGTGGTCCGAAGAACAATTTGTACATCTCCTCGGGCGTCATGCCGAGGAAGTGTTGGATAGCTCGCGGTCCCTCCGGGTTGAACTCCCACATGCGGAGGGGACGGCGTTTGCAAGGCTGGACTCGACGAACTAGCATAACTTGCACTACCATAACCAGACTGAAATCTCTCTCAAAGAGATCTCGGATATGGCTTTGCAGTATTGGCACGTCCTTGGCTGGACCCCAGCTCAGCCCCCTGCTGATCCATGACATCAGTTGTGGTAGGGGGCTGAACGAAAGGTGGGGGCAGCTACCCACTTGGCACTTCGGGGAGCTGTGATGTAGAACCACTCCCACTGCCACAATCCGGACACCTCTGGGAAGCAACCCTCAGGCCATGGAGCGTCAGCGATTTTGCTTATTAAAGCGCCTCCGCACGCTGCGTGCTGCCCCTCGATCATCTTCGGCTTCACATCGAAGGTCTTGAGCCACATGCCGAAGTGAGGGGTAATGCGGAGGAAGGCCTCACATATGACAATAAATGTCGAGATGTGAAGAAGGGAATCCGGGGCCAAATCGTGAAAATCTAGCCCATAATAGAACATAAGACCCCTAACAAAGGGATCCAGAGCGAGGCCTAGTCCTCGGAGGAAGTGGGAGACGAACACGACGCTCTCGTTGGGTTCGGGAGTAGGGACGACCTGCCCTTGGGTGGGCAGCCGATGCAAAATTTCGGCTGTCAGATATCTGGCCTCTCTCAACCTCTTGATGTCCTCCTCCGTGACGGAGGAAGGCATCCACCGACCTTGAAAGTTGGATCTGGACATAGTTGAAGGTCCGAAGCACCTGACCTGAGTTTTGGGTGTTAGAACTTGAGGCGGGGGAAGGATTTGATTGAGCACGAGAGGGAAAAAAGAAAAAGCCTTGTCCCCTTTATAAAGAGGGTGAATATCAAGCGTCCTCCTCGTGGTTGTTTGGGACTTTCCTAAGATCTAGGAGTCCTACCAATAGGCACGGTTGGCTTACCCACGTCCGTATTGATGAGAATCCCATAATAAAGGGGACACGATCTCTGCTTCGACAAGACGTGTCAAGGAAACTGCCTCGCGAAACACGCTGAGATTGGTTATGAAAAACGATTCGAATAAAGACCTGGCTGTGGTGTGATGTCACACTACGGGGTACGTCAACAGATTAGATTTATGGAAATATTATTCTCTCTACTGTGGTATGTGGAACTTGTTTTGCAGAGCTGGACACGATCCTCGTGTTCAAAATCTTCTATGAAGTATTCGGAGGAGGAACCCGCCTTACAATGCCGAAGACAATCTGCGCGCCAAACTCATCGTCATTGAAGCCTGGTTCAGGGGCTAATGAGGGAGTCCTGGATTAGGGGGTATCCGGACAGCCGGACTATATCCTTTGGCCGGACTGTTGGACTATGAAGATACAAGATTGAAGACTTCGTCCCGTGTCCGGATGGGACTCTCCTTGGCGGGAAGGCAAGCTTGGAAGTACGGATATGTAGATCTCCTTCCTTGAAACCGACTCTGTGTAACCCTAGCCCCCTCCGTGTCTATATAAACCGGAGGGTTTAGTCCGTAGGACCAACAACAATAATCATACCATAGGCTAGCTTCTAGGGTTTAGCCTCTTCGATCTCGTGGTAGATCAACTCTTGTACTACTCATATTATCAAGAACAATCAAGCAGGACGTAGGGTATTACCTCCATCAAGAGGGCCCGAACCTGGGTAAACATCGTGTCCCCGCCTCCTGTTACCATCCGCCTAGACGCACAGTTCGGGACCCCCTACCCGAGATCCGCCATTTTTGACACCGACAGTGATCTTCACCCTTCCTTTTTAAATTTTATCTTTTGGCAAGCACAACATGTTGGAAAGATCCTGATATATATGGCTAATTGGATGTGAGTTTTCATGAACTATTATGGTTGACATTACCCTTGAGGTAAAACGTTGGGAGGCAAAACTATAAGCCCCTATCTTTCTCTGTGTCCGATTAAAACTCCATACCCATAAGTATTGCGTGAGTGTCAGCAATTGTGAAAGACTATATGATAGTTGAGTATGTGGACTTGCTGAAAAGCTCTTATATTGACTCTTTCCTATGTTATGATAAATTGCAATTGCCCCAATGACTGAGATTATAGCTTGTTAGTTTTCAATGAAGTTTATGATTCATAATTGAAATTGTGATTTAATTGTTACTCTAGCATAAGAGATCATATGACAAGAATTATATAAGTTGTTGTTCTAAGAATGATCATGATGCCCTCATGTCCCTATTTTATTTTTATCGACACCTCTATCTCTAAACATGTGGACATATTTTTCGATTTCGGCTCTCACTTGAGGACAAGCGAGGTCTAAGCTTGGGGAGTTGATACGTTCATTTTGCATCATGCTTTTATATCGATATTTATTGGATTATGGTCTGTTATTACACATTATGTCATAATACTTATGCCTATTCTCTCTTATTTTACAAGGTTTACATAAAGAGGGAGAATGCGGGTAGCTGGGATTCTGGGCTGGAAAAGGAGCAAATATTAGAGACCTATTCTGCACAGCTCCAAAAGTCCTGAAACTTCACGGAAGTCATTTTCAGAATATATAAAAAATACTGAGCGCAAGAAGTTCTGGAGGGGGGCCACACCCTACCCACGAGGGTGGGGGCGCACCCTACCCCCTGGGAGCGCCCCCTGCCTCGTGGGCCCCCTAGTGGCCCTCCGATGCCCATCTTCTGCTATATGGAGTCTTTCGATGATGAAAAAATCATAAGAAAGCTTTCGGGACGAGACTCCGCCGCCATGAGGCGGAACCAATCTAGGGCTCTGGCGGAGCTGTTCTGCCGGAGAAACTTCCCCCCGGGAGGGGGAAATCATCACCATCGTCATCACCAACGATCCTCTCATCGGGAGGGGGTCAATCTCCATCAACATCTTCACCAGCACCATCTCCTCTCAAACCCTAGTTCATCTCTTGTATCCAATTCTTGTCTCCAAGTCTGGGATTGGTACCTGTGGGTTGCTAGTAGTGTTAATTACTCCTTGTAGTTGATGCTAGTTGGATTATTTGGTGGAAGATCATATGTTCAGATCCTATATGCATATTAATACTCCTCTGATTATGAACATGAATATGCTTTGTGAGTAGTTACATTTGTTCCTGAGGACATGGGAGAAGTCTTGCTATTAGTAGTCATGTGAATTTGGTATTCGTTCGATATTTTGATGAGATGTATGTTGTCTCTCCTCTAGTGGTGTTATGTGAACATCGACTACATGACACTTCACCATTATTTGGGCCTATAGGAAGGCATTGGGAAGTAATAAGTAGATTATGGGTTGCTAGAGTGACAGAAGCTTAAACCCTAGTTTATGCGTTGCTTCGTAAGGGGCTGATTTGGATCCATATGTTTCATGCTATGGTTAGGTTTACCTTAATACTTTTGTTGTAGTTGCGGATGCTTGCAATAGAGGTTAATCATAAGTGGGATGCTTGTCCAAGTAAGGACAGTATCCAAGCACCGTTCCACCCACATACCAAATTATCAAAGTACCGAATGTGAATCATATGAACGTGATGAAAATTAGCTTGACGATAATTCCCATGTGTCCTCGGGAGCGCTTTTCTTTATATAATAATTTGTCCAGGCTTGTCCTTTGCTACAAAAAGGATTGGTCCACCTTGCTGCACTTTATTTACTTTTGTTACTTGTTGCTCGTTACCAATTATCTTATCACAAAACTATATGTTACCTATAATTTCAGTGCTTGCAAAGAATACCTTGCTGAAAATCGCTTATCATTTCCTTCTGCTCCTCGTTTGGTTCGACACTCTTATTTATCGAAAGGACTACGATAGATCACCTATACTTGTGGGTCATCAGTGACCACGGCCCGCAAGCTGCCTAGAGCCAGCTAAGCGTCGGGTCGCCGGCCAGCTCCCACGCCGACCCCAACGCCGCCACCGAGCCCGAGTGATGATGACGCCATGACACCTAGCCCGACCATAGATGCCACACCGACACCGACCAGCCCGAGCACAGATGCCATGCCGGCACCGAGCACGCCTACGCCCGCCAGTCCGACGCTGGAGGAGCCCGCCGTCGTTTGATGTGTTGCCTACGCGTCCTTCCTTTTGAACACCAAACTTTCAAGTATGTTCGATCGCCGAACTGTGGCATCGTGATCGCCGAACTTTGTGGTTGCCGTTGATCGCCGAACTTGTGATGTTTTTTGGGTAGCAGGAAATGGCAAGTTTGAATTTATGCGCGTCTTCTGGCCGAAACCTGAGGGCATGGCTGGGAACTGGATCGTCCCCAGGGCCCAAAAAGCGTCGGCGCTTGGGCCAAACCATAATCGCCGAGTGCGCTGGGTGGCCGAACAAGTGGAGATGCTCTCACACAAATCCTTGGAACAAAAAGACGAGCAGAGGTCACGAAGGGAGCGAGCAATGAACACGGGCAATGGGTAAAGGGTAAAGTGGATATTGCCCCATGAGGCCATGAACTTGCCACGAAGATCATATTGCAACCCCAAACTTTGAAAAAATGACAAATTACCTCCTCTAAACTCCTGAAACCCCCCAAATAACCCTCCCCTTGAACTCCTAAAACCGTTTGATTTTCAACCCTTGGCAATCCAAACCCGGTTTTGATGGGACCTTCTTCCAAAATCCTAGCAATCTATATAAATGATCTGACAACTCAAAAAAATGATCCGGCAACTAATGCGTGGAGTCCACCTGGGCATGGATGGATCAAGTTAAACACTAACGTCTCATTTGGAACAAACGGAGCACCCAGTGCAGTTATGATCTTGCGTAATGAAGTTGGTGTTGTTATTGTATTTGCCTACAGGCAATTGTTCGTGTTCCGGGATGCGTTGGAAGAAGCACTCTGTGCATGTATGGAAGGGTTGTCCCTTGCTATCCAAATAAGTGATCTTCCAATTACCACTGAGATGAGGCCCACCTGTGAGCATGTGCTGGAGCAACTAGGCTAGCATCCATCATTCTTGTAACCTGAAACCACATATAATGAGGCTAAGCACCCTCCCTCCCTGCTCACGTTGCACTCTTCGGGTCGCCTTCGGCGAACGCCCCCTAGAGTCGCATCCTGTACTCTCCCCCTATCAATGAAATGATACGCAACAATGCGTATTCACCAAAATTACCATTGAGATGGATTCGCTTATGGCTGCCGCCATAATTCAGAATCGTGAGGTAGATAGATCAGTCTATGCCCTGTTGGTGAAGGAAATTAAACATTTGAGAAGTTTTCGAGAAACTTGTATTACTCATATTATTCGTAGTCAAAATAAGGCTAGTGATAGTCTTGCTACTTTTGTTAGATTAGAAAAGAGAACTATGTCTTGGATTGGTTCGGGTCCTCCGAAGGTCCTTGAGTTGGTGTCTGATGGTCGTAAGAACATCGTGATTGAGTAATACAATCTTCTATCCGCAAAAATGGGAAGGGATTTATATAGGACAATTGTGTGTTTATTGCTTATATATTATAAAAACATGGAGTGCAACATCAAGAATGGAATTCTGATACCAAATCCACATATACACAATAATGAAAACTTTAAAGGAAAATATCTCTAAATTTCGATAGCCTGTGGGAAAAAATATTGAGCGAAAGATGAGGAAGAAAAAAACATGTGCGTAAGATTTCATAATAAATAAATAAATTGCGAGAGAACGGTTCGTCCGCGTTTCTCCCACGAGAGACAGGGCAAACCCTAGGGTCGCTGCCCCTCTTCCCCTCCCCTCTCCTCGTTCCCCTCGCCGCCGCCAGGGCGAGCCGCCTGGCGAAGCCCGGCTGGTGTGGCCAGCGGCGGGATCTCCCTTCCTCCTCGCCTAGAGCGTCGCGGCGTGAGCACGTGATCTCGACTGGGACGCTCGCTTTGGCGCAGGGTGTGGTGGCAAGAAGGCGTGTGGTCGTGTCAGTGGCACTGGTGGCTGCGTGGCGGTGGTACTAGAGCGCGACGACGAAGGTGACTGTGCATCCTGGCTTGGTGTGCGGTTTACCTTTCTTTTGCGCATGGATCTTGGAGCCCCTGGTCTTATCCCTTGTTTTGTGGGCTCGCCGTCGGCTGGATGGTGTCCCTGCATCTTCGGACTGCACGGTGCTTCGTCGTGCAGTGGAGTTGCCGGTTTGTGGCGGCCATCCCATCCCAGCCAAGGTGGGATGGACTGGACCTTCAGATCTGGCCTTGCAGGAGGCAATGCCGATATAAGGCCTAGGGGCATTGATATGAGTCATGGTCGATGGGAGCGGCGTGAGGAACAGTCATCGTCCAGATCCAAGGGGGGTTGGATTGGGAGTGGCATCTTCCATGCCCTGATCTGCTCTTTGTCTTGGGTTTGGGGTGCCTCTCGGTTCTCCGGTGGATGATGTCCAACGACGTGGCGGGTGTTGAGGCCTGCCAGATCTTAGATGCCAGGGCGGCGACCCTAGAAGGTGGACTGCGTGGTCGGCTCTACGGCGAGCGATGTTGCGGTGGTGATGGCATTTCTCCATGGTCGTGTCAACTATCTGGAGCGAGGCCGCGGGGATCCTAGCGCTGGTGGGGCTTCGGCGGTGGCGCCTCCCAGATCATGATGTGGAGGCTTGTTTTGGTGGTGACAGATTTGGTGATCATGGTACCTCGGTGTGGCGCGGGTGAGGCTCCGGGTGAAAACTTCGCGGGTGAAAACTTCGCGTTTTGGCGCCGGCACTGGCGATGCCTGTGGGTGTCGTATCTCTCTTGAGGGCGTCGTTGGGATCCCTCTTCCCGTGTTAGGGCTCCAGGTGAGAATCCTTCACCGATGCTTTGGTGGCGGCAACACGTTGTGTTGTCACCCCCTTGGGGCATCGTTGTGGAGCTCAGGTACCCGCCAGTCACATCTCTTTGGCATCGGTTGGCGTGCTTGGCTCCTTTCTCAAAGCTCCTTTGGCTCTGGCTTGGTGCGGTCTCGGCGGCATCCTATCAGTTACACGTGACGTCGACGTCTTCGCTATGTGTGTGTGTGTGTGCGCGTGTGGGTGTGCGTGTGGGTGCGTGCGTGGGTGTGTGTGTGTGTTTACATTGACATCCGAATTTACTATGGTTAGAGAAATAAAGTTACACACGGCTGGCGGTAAGTATAACTTATAGATTTTCACACCAAGTTATGTAACATGCACTCCAACTAACTAGTGATTTTTCTCCAAGTTACCCAATTTCACATCTATGATTACAAAAGGGCCCGTTTGATTTTCCCGGCAAAAAAGGGCCTCTTCGATTAGCAGGATATAAAAAGAAACACTGATAGGAGTAATATATGATTGCAATATTGTTTCCACTCAAATTTTGTAGGTTGAATATAATACGACCAAAAATATTGCATGCATGTATATTTGTGAGGTGATTTCTAATGCAAACTATGTAATATTTTATTTATGTCATTCAGGACAAAAATACTTCACAGACTTTTGTGTCATGTCTAATTGCAGGTGTATGGGACATTTGCACAATCCACATACGAAGAAGGAAAAAAGAGAAGTTTATGTGTTGTTCAGAAAGTCCTCTCACGTCATTTTTGGGCCAAAAGAAGATAGAGTCAAAGTCTCTCACGTTCTAAATTCAGATTCGGGCTGCACATACATACCTGAGTCAAAACGCTAATAACTCTTTTATACAGACTCCGAATTGGGTGATTCTTATTTATGTTGGAAAGTAGATTTCGTGCATTTTCCAACACAATTGGATTCATCTTCAAATTCGTCTACAGTGTTGAGTTATGGACGAAACAATCTAACGTTGCAGCAGAATCTGAATCAAACTACAAGTCCAAAGTTGTTGCATCATTGTACCAAATTTCTTTGATTTTCATAGAAAAAGAAGGATTATTTTCAAGAGTTTTGAATCCAGCAAATTCAGCCTGAAATATCTAGCAACGGAAAGTAATGGTGTATGATTTAATAATCCTACAAATATTTGTGCTTGATTTAATCCTTCACATAAAAAAGCTCGACAAAGCAACAATTTTGCTTCGGTACACCGCTAGAAAAGTTTACAGATATCGATGTAGATTAAAGTTGGAGATTAGAAAATATCGCTTCAATAAAAAATACCCTCTTTGATCTTTTTTACTCTGCATATATGATTTGTCTAAAGTCAAACTTCATAAAGTTTGAACTACTTTATAGAAAAAACTACAACATGAAATCAATATCATTAGATGCGTCATGAATTTAGTTTCGCACTGTATAGCTTTAGTATTGTAGATGTGGTACTTTCTCATATAATATGGTCAAACTTTACTAAGTTTAACTTAAAAAATCGTATATGCGGAGTATTAGATTGGTCTGATCTCTCTCAAAATAAGGTTTTATCCCGCTTAATATATAAAGCAACACCAAACCAAATACACAGGCCGAACGATACAGATGATGAGATAGCCCTCATACAAATGCCTGTTCCCAGAATAATAGGATCATGCAGAACACCCACGCCTACGCATGGGAATAATATAGATTAAAATTAATTGTATGTGAATGTACAAAAATATCTTTTTAAGTACTTTTAGGATTGGCGTAAAGTTTCTTTAATACGGTACAATCACATATGCTCATATACACAAGCATACATTCGAGATGGAAACGTCTCATTTCACTTAAACGACATCGCCGAAAAAGCTGAACATAAACTCATGAAAATACAAACACGCAAAGTCTAGGACTTGAACATTGCAGAAAAGTCTGAAAATGAATTCAGGGAGGTGCAAGCATCCGGCCAAGTTTAGGACTCATTCCGTCACAAGGAACATAATCATTCGAGCTCAGTACGTAGATTCGTGTAAACATCTAAGGGATGTACCCAACCCAAGCAAAACTCTTCTAGCTCTTCTCTAAAAGATGCCTCTTCTAGCTTAATCGACGCGTGCGCAGCATGGTTTGATGATTTCGCCCACCACTTAGACCAGCAGGCCAGCGCTAGTTGCGGCGCGGATGTCTCGTCTGGCCCGGATCGACGCCGCCTGGGCCACGCCCCGCCGCTCCTACCCGCAGGTCCCACTGGTAGAAGAACCACGGAACATCAATCATCACGTCTCACTCTCTCAGTGATAAACCAAGCCAGAGGCCCCGACCCCGTGTGGACTCATCCCTGCTACTCCCTCTGTCCGAAAAATCTTGTCCCAAGCTTATTCCTCAAATAAATGTATCTAGCACTAATTTGATACTAAATACATTTATTTGAAGGACAAACTTTTTTAAACAAAGAAAGTATTTTTTGTTGATAAAAGTGTTGGTTGATAACTGTTACGGGACAGCGACCTAGCATATGAAACTTTTCTATTTTGGCGAGTGACCCAGCATATGAATCAAACGGGTTTATCTTGTCCTTCATAGTAAGGGCATTTCTAAAAGATACCCTATAACCTAAAAAATCTATTTTACTTCTCTAACGGGAATCTGGCCATCCCTAATCGGTGTTAGTGAAGGATAAATTATCCGCATTCCATCTCCTTATTTATCCTCCACCGCTCGGCTTTGGAGAAAAAAAATCTCCTCTCCTTCGTTGCCTCTCCCGCCCCATTCTCGTGTCGCATCTACGTCGGCATCGTCCCTACCATCCCTCGCCGGCCATCGCCCGCCACCGCAGACACTCCGTAGGCTTCGCCCGCGGTCCTTGACCACCCGGATTTGTGTCTCTCTCGCCCCGCCGCCGGCGCACAAATGGCAGTTTTGTGGCTATCGCCGCTGGATTTGGCGCATCCGGTCGCCGGCGACTGCCGCGTTGCCATGGATTTGCCATGTACCGGACCGCACAACCCCGTCAATGCTGCATGCAGGTGTTGACTCCACCTCTAGCCGCTCGGATCTCTCCCGTCGACGGTTCGCCGGTAAAGACACGGCCAACCGTTACCTAGGCTCGGCGCTGGCCCAGCGACTCGTTGGCTCCTCAATGATAAAGTGTGAGACTGTCCGCGACAGGTGGTGCGTCGAGTTTCTACCACGCCGGAACATTCCGGATTGGTGTTCTTCAAGTGCAAAAAAAAGATTGGGTATGTGCTTCTTTTGATTCAGTTGTTCACTGGATTCGCGCAATTTCGGTAGCTCATCGTTTGCTCAAATTTGTGTGTAGGATGGATGCAAGTTTTGGTATTGCGAAGAAGATCACATGTATCTACTGATAGCAGGAAATTTGATAGATGCCCGTGCATTTGTTGCTAGAATAGAGGTTAAAGATGAGACTAGATGCGAAGCAACGTCGAATTTGTCATTATCGAAGAAGAAATAAGTGTGCAAGCTCGAGAAGCCAATGGAGAGAATCAACAATGAAAACATAGAGAAGATATTAATCATATTAGTGGGAGCAGTTATGAAAGTTCGCTATCTTTTAAAGTGTCTAATTATGATTCTTGTTTTTTTTGGTTTTGCTCTGGTAGCAAAGAATTGGTGAATTATGTACTTCAATGTATGAAAATGTCGTTGAATGAAAAAAAGTAAATAAATATGTTTCGGTGGCTGCAAATGAAATGAAAATAAAAATATTACTTTGTTATATATAAGGGACGGTTAGGTTCGGTCAAAATTTAGTGGAGTAAAAATATGTCACTAAGGATTTACTCCGCCGGATCCTCCACTATTTTTAGGGGACCAGTTAGAAATGCCCTAAAGTTTCGGCTGTCATTTGCAACTAGATGATATTTTGCCCGTTATTGCAGAGATTGTTTGCTATATATTTTAATGGAAACCTTATTTGGTGAACGTCAGCTGGGGATGATACCATCAAACTCCCTCTCTCCCCGGGGATTTGTTTGTACGAATCTTGGTGCAGGATCCCAGCCACGTACGTTAACATTTCAAACCAGTTCGCTATAGGAAAATAGCGAAACTATTATCAAAACACCACAACCACACCACACTGGGTTTGAATCCCAATCCACCCTTTCTCTTTTTTTACCAGATGGCAATTTTTCTAGAAAAAATCACCATGGCAGTTTCTAATTTTTTTAACTACGTCACATGGTAATTTGAACGTTTTTCCTTTTTTTTGGTAAGAGATGACATTTTCTCTACTCCTAATGTCGGGGTACGTACGTGGTTCGTTCGTTCGTTCGTTCGACCTCCCCTCTCTCTCGTAAACTGCCCCTTCGATCCATCGAGTTTTCTGCTTTAACCGATGCCCCACCCCGCACGCGAATATAATAAAAAAGCCAGGGAGGAAAAAACGCTCATGGTCATGGAACACACGGGCCGCGCCCGTCCCCTCCTACCGCAAACCCTAGCCACCACACGTCTCTCCTCTAGCCTCACGTTTGAGCCCCGATCTAGATGGCGCACGATCGAGGGAGGAGGAGAGGAGGGACAGGAGGATGCACACCACCGGCCTCTCTGCACTCCAAGTCTCTAACGCCGGCCTCACCGGTCACCACATGCCCGCCGGCCGCGTCCTTGGTGGCATGCATCCAGGAAGTCCTAGCGCGGTGAAGGCCCACTCTCCAAAGTCTTGATCCGCTCCAAGCCGCCTAGCCCACCATGGCCGCATCAGAGGAGGCATAGGACTTTCGCCCACTCGAGAAGGTGTCCCTGGTAGGCTACATCCATGCCATCTCCGCCCCGCATCGACGCACTCACCGCCAGGGAGGTCGGTGACGGCAATGACCTCCGTCATTGGGGCCGTCGTCGTCAAGATAGTTCATGCGCCAGTCCACCCATCGCTCTCACCACACGGAAGAAGATATGCAAGCACATCTCCCGCCTACTCCCATCCTGACCTGGAACTAACGCGCTATGGTTAGTGTCGTCTCCAACCCCACCCCGCCCCTCGCTACATGGCCACCTTCACCCTCCCCCATGTCATTCGTCGATCTCTCCGATCCCGTGGGTACGCTCGCCCCGCCCTAGCCAGCATGGTGGCAACCTACCTGTGAACCCCATCTCCGCCGCCAGTGGCGCTCAGCAAGTTTATGCCGGCTAACACTGGCTTGTAGAGATCCTATGTCACTGACGCGGAAAGAAGCATGGGAAATCGAGCTAATAGGCCAAGCCCATTAGTTAATTTGCAGCGCTACATTCTACCAAGCTGTTACTTTGTTAACGTTTTCCTGCTGTTATTTGCATCCAGGTTTGTTCTATTATGTTCAATCGAATGTGTTTTCTCTGTACATCAATATAGGTTTCATAGATTGAAATTTTTCTCCTTTTCCTGCTATGTTATCTTGCTATGAGACGGACTTTGCCTTTCTTAATACTACAGCCACCAGATTTTGTTTCGAATGCCCTTGATGTCGTGGTGCATGAATTGATTGCTACCGCAATGCATAGACAAGGCATGAGCCGTTCCAACCTTTGAGAGTAATCACTGAAGCTGCATGTTCTAAAACATGATTTGGTTTCCATGCATTCAGTGACAGAGAATGAACTGACATGTGTGAAGAATCTTGAATCAAGGGTAATTCGAGCCCACGAACAAATATTGTTTCCTGTCAGTTATCACATATAGAACCCCATGTAAACTTTGCACTATAGGTAATTGTTGCAGAAGATATAGGGAAACATCTTTTGACTTACGGCTGCAGGTTACTCAATATCTTCAGTTCGAACCATATTTCACAAACCCGTCTTATAATAATTGATCCCCTCTCTTTATTGTTGGAATTACAACACCTATCTATTATTTCTTCTCTGTGTATGGATGAGTTGGCCCTAGATGATATTACAACATTTGCTAAGAAGTTGTTGTCTTCCCAACCCACAATGGTTAGCTGGGGAGATTGCATGCTCCTTGATTTCCCTTTAGGTTTCAACTGCTCTTGACGATATAATGTTCACTGTTTCACCATTTTTCTTTGTATGGTGTATGGTTCAGATCTGCTAAGTCCTTGGTTTTACTATGTTAGGTTGAGATCTTGACGCAGACGAGTCCAGTCGCCGCACAGGACGTTCGTCCTCATAGCGAACTTGACGAGTCCAGTCAAAGTAAGGAGCACCATGACAGGTTTCTCATGCCTGCCACTGCTTGTGTGAGCTAGAGCGCTTCCAGCCGGTGAGAAAATTCACCACTTCCATATCTAGCCAGCGAAGGAACAATCACGGCAGGTAAGCCTTTAACTTAACATGCACGTCTTGCCGGATTATAACACTTAATTTGATTTGGTAACCCTTGCCGCTGTGATGGTCGGCGTGAGGTCCCTCTCCTTTTTTACCGACTGAGGAAGAAGAGAAGAGAAACATAGGAGGAGGAATTCAGAACTGTATTTCATCAATTCAGATTTGCCTTTGTTCACTTACAGGTTTCAGACCAAGTACCTCACCTAGCCGGCACACATGCCCCACTCACACATAATTAACTCACACACACACCCTTGATGCACCACCGAACACCACATATGGAGGAGGTGGCACCAGCGTACAACTAAGGCACGGCGTCAGGCGTGACATGGTTTTGTATTCTGATCGTTTTTTGGATGCAACATTTCTTGGGTAAGTCTATACAGTGTGATACAAATAATTTAAACATGCTCTGAGTGTTGGAACGATTTATTTATTTTTGCGTTTTTGTTTGTCCTCTATTTTTTTATTTTTATGCTGATATTGCAGGGTTTAAGGACTGCTTCAATATTGTAGGAAAAAGTGTGGAATTGGAAGCATCGGAAGAAACGGTAATGAAGGCAAGAACGACTTAGAAAAGCTTTTGGTTGTTGTTTACTGTGGTCTTCTTACATAATTTAAGTTTTAGATCCAATGCATAAGCAAAAAATGCTACTTCTTAACACCTGTGAGATGATATGGAGGAGAGTATAATTATTTATTTACTGAGGGAAGGAGAGGATATAATTTAGGTATAAGATACATGTTCATTTTACTTTTACTTCGGCATATGGTTATGCTCCTTTTTTGTAGCCAGATCAAACTCGGCACAGATGCACATGCACCGTGCACCTCACTGATGTGAGGATCCATTCCCCTCAATCTCCTCTTAATCTCCAACATCCCCCCCTTCTGATGTTCGTGTACTTGACCAAAAGTGAGTGCTCCGCGGAGCAAAGCTCAACCTAGGTCTTCATCAACGCAAGACGGGGCGGGAGGGAGCGGGGAGTTTTTCAGCCGCATGAATGTGGAAGGCGCTAGACAAATCAGAGATGTATTATGCTTCTGTCGAGGTAATTGATGGGAGAGGCTCTCATGTTTTGTTCTTGATCCTCAATCAAAGCGATTAGTTAGTGTGTTTCTGTACGATGCCCAAATGCCCTTACATGTTTCAACTTTCATTTTTTTTAGTCTTAATAGGTGGGTCTCATCTATTTTTGGTTGTAGGTGTTTGAGAGGGGCAGCATACACATAAGAGGGGTTCAATATCTTTAACTCACAGACCAGGTTAGCACACATAGCATGCAGATTCTACTACTTGATGTAGCCTTTCTTATAGATGTAGCCTTTCTTATAGATGGCATGAATTGAACTGCGCAATGTCCTATTATTACTCTGTTACTCAAAGAGTTGGTATTCCCAAATAGTAAGAACATAGAAGATCTTTAGTGAGTTATTGCACATATTTTATTCTGAGCTCCTAGAAAATCTTTTGCGGTTTAAGCGCAATCCATATTATAGTTCTTTTATACCAATTAAGTTCACTATTCAACGGAATTCCTTTTCACTGAAATAAGAACCACATAATGCTTACAATTGATCTGGTCAGCTGGATAACTAAATGAGTTAATACTATGCATAGTATATTTTGACATATGTAATGTGGGGTAGAAGACCAGTGTCTCTTGCTAGGGATTTCTGGAGGCAACATGCCTCTGATTGCATGCACTTAACTATTTTGCTTTTGACTTCCTGCTATTGTGTTTTATGTTGTCTACTACTACTTTTAAGGCTTTCTCACACTGAATTTCAAATGCTAATACTTTTACAACAAGCTGTCTCGGATAATACAACAACCCAGACATCAATGAAGCAAATAACTTGATTAAAAGGTACATTCCTGATTACCAATATCTAGCTATTTTCGATCTTGACTAACAAAAAGGGTGCAATATGTAGGTTCAAGGAGCTCTGACGCTTTCTATGGCCAAAGAAGTCATTCAAGCCAGATTTTCCTTCAAGATAACAATATTGCCTGTCCATTGAACAATACGAGAGAGATAGAGCGTTATTGTCTTACATTTTTCAATATCCCTAGCTTTATTTTCATTGTTATGATAATTGTGGTATTTAAAAAATTAGAATGCCTTGTGCCATGATGTGTGGATTTTGCAACCCATATTATCTCCTATTAGACTGGATGTGATCATAATAATTTTTTTTATCATTGGTTGTCATGAAGTAGAACTTATTTTGTGGATGGATGCATTTTTTAATGTTTCCAGGCTTTTAGTTTTCCCTTATAGTATTGAGTTGATTCCCGTGAAGGGCGGGGACCCATGTTGGACGTGTAAATGAGGGGAGTGTTATTGACGCGGTACCGGAGACATCTCATGGAGAGAGGGGAGGGTGTAAAAGTGGTGGATTGCAAATGTTTGGATGTGCTTGATCTAGCGATTGGTATGCACAGTGGCGGAGCTTAGTGAGGGCCATCCTGGGCCATCGTCCCCCAGCCCATGAGATTTTCTTTGACTACCCAATAATAGATGGCCCATATATTAGTGAAAATCGGCCCAAAATGTTGCTCTGGTCGCCCCCCCCCCCCTAGCCCATTGCCCCTCCTAGAATATGGCCCAAGCTCCGCCACTGGGCATGCATGCTTGAACAATAGTACTTATGTTCATGAAGACTAATGTAAGATGCAGTGAAACATGGCGGACTTGGCTTCGTGACGGAGCTGGCCGAGAGATATCCGGGGTGATGTTGAGATCGGCCACGGAAGAAATGGTCAAATGGGGTTCCTAAGTACGAGTGAGAAGGCCAATCGGTTCCCATGGAGCAATGCAATGTTGCAGCAAAAACTGGATTGGGTTCCATTTTCAGGTGGAGAAGAAGTGATTAAGGCATGTGCATGGTTCATTTGTTCATTCATTTGATCCTTCCTTATTTCACTTAACTTAGATTCATTTACTTTCATACTTATCCATGGTTGATGGATCGGGAAATTTAGTGACACTAATTGCAATGAGGAATATCATATTACCATAAAACTTAGATATTTTTTCAATAGAACATGATAATGATGAGCCAGTAAGATTTTTTATTTTTTAAATGCCCGTGGCAACGCACGGGCATTCTACTAGTTATTATTAGGAGATGGCATTTTTTATCAGATACCAATTTTTATTAAGATATGGCATATTTATTATTAAGAGATGGCATTTTTATTGTTAAGAGATGACATTTATTATTATTAAAAGATGGCATTTTATTTTTAGATGAAATTTTTTGTTTATTAAGAGATGACATTTTTATCATGGCATTTTTTACTTCCTTTTGTTCACATGACAACTCAAATTATAGGACCACGACAAGTTTAAATATATTTTTTAACATCCATGGTTAATTTCTAATATTAGAGGATGACATTTTCATAAATTCAGAGCATGTCATTTTCAAAATTTAGTTTTTCTATGTATTTTCTTAAGTCTTCGTATGTGTTTTTATAAGAATATATTTGGGGGGGGGGGTATAACGCCCTCGATGCGGCTATATTTCCCACGTGTCGAAGCATGACTTAGAGGCCTAACCGCATTGAAAGCAATGTCGCAAGTGAGGTAATCTTCACACAACCCATGTAATACATAAGGGAAAGAGATACATAGTTGGCTTACAATCGCCACTACACACAATTACATGAATAAAGCATTACATCAACCAGTTACAAACAAGGCCCGACTACGGAGCCAAAATAAAAGAAGACTACCCCAAAAGCTACAAGGTCCCCGATCGACCCCAACTGGGCTCCACTACTGATCAACTAGAACGAAACAACACAAAGGACAAGATCATCATCAAGCTCCTCCTTGAGCTCGGTTGCGTCATCCGCACGGTTCAACGACACCTGCAAGCTGGTTTTGAAAGTATCTGTGAGTCATGGGGACTCAACAATCTCACACCCTCGCGATCAAGACTATTTAAGCTTATAGGTAAGGTAAAAGGTATGAAGTGGAGCTGCAGCAAGCGACTAGCATATATGGTGGCTAACATACGCAAATGAGAGCGAGAAGAGAAGGCAAAAGCACGGTCGAACAACTATGATCAAGAAGTGATCCTAGAACAACCTACGTCAAGCATAACTCCAACACCATGTTCACTTCCTGGACTCCGCCGGAAAGAGACCATCACGGTTACACACGCGGTTGATGCATTTTAATTAAGGTCAACTTCAGGTTTTCTACAACCGGATATTAACAAATTCCCATCTGCCCATAACCGCGGGCACGGCTTTCAAAAGTTCAAATCCCTGCAGGGGTGTCCCAACTTAGCCCATAACAAGCTCTCACGGTCAACGAAGGATATTCCTTCTAGCGGGAAGACCCGATCAGACTCGGAATCCCGGTTACAAGACATTTCGACAATGGTAAAACAAATCTAGCAACACCGCCCGAATGTGCCGACAAATCCCGATAGGAGCTGCACATATCTCTTTCTCAGGGCACACTCAGATTGTCCAAGATACGGGTAGGCCAGCCCAGAGTTGCCCCTGGTGGCCACCGGCAGTTGACAGGTTGGACCAACACTCAGAGGAGCACTGGCCCAGGGGGGCTAAAATAATGATGACCCTTGAGTCTGCAGAACCCAAGGGAAAGAAAAGGCTATGTGGCGAATGGTAAAACCAATGTTAGGCATTGCTGGAAGAGTTTTATTCAAGGCGAACTGTCAAGGGGTTCCCATTATTACCCAACCGCGTAAGGAACGCAAAATCCGGGAACATAACACCGATATGACGGAAACTAGGGCGGCAAGAGTGGAACAAAACACCAGGCATAAGGCCGAGCCTTCCACCCTTTACCAAGTATATAGATGCATTGATAAAATAAGAGATATTGTGATATCCCAACAAGTAAACATGTTTCAACAAGGAACAACATCTCCATGTTCCAACAAGGAACAAACTTCAATCTTCACCTGCAACTAACAACGCTATAAGAGGGGCTGAGCAAAGCGGTAATATAGCCAAACAACGGTTTGCTAGGACAAGGTGGGTTAGAGGCTTGGTTCAACAATATGGGAGGCATGATAAGCAAGTGGTAGGTATCGCAGCATAGGCATAGAAAAAGAGCGAGCAACTAGCAAGCAAAGATAGAAGTGATTTCGAGGGTATGATCATCTTGCCTGAAATCCCGCAAGGAAGAAGAACGAGTCCACGAAGAAGACAAACTGACGTAGTCGAACGGTTCCTCACAAACGCGACGTTATCGGAACCAACCCGAAGAAGCCACACCGGAAATAAGCAAACAATCATGGTAAACAACCACCACATAAGCATGGCATGATGCACAAACAATTATGATGCATGTCCGGTTTAATGAAGCATGGCATGACAAAGTGCACAAACAACACTACAAGTTAAGTGGAGCTCAATATGCAACGGGTTGCATATTGACGGAACACCACATTCAAGTTATTTAGTTCGATCTCGTTTATGTACCCAACAATATTAAATGTTGATTAACATGGCAAGGGGTGAAGCACAACAAAACTACCTATCTAGGCAAGTTTAAATGAGGCCGGAAACAACGAACAACAATTCCGGTAAAACCCCATATCCATATATTAGGTTTGGTACTGTTCTGCCCTAAACCAAATTTTATAATTGTTAAACATGCAAAGCAAGTAGACCATGTTAAACTAGGCATTTTTCTACCCCATTTACATATAAAGATTATTTAAAACCGAGCTACGGTTAATTAATTACGAATTAAATCATTTTAGTAAACTATATGAGCAAATTTAAACAAACATCATTTTAGACATTTTAAACATGGATGAAAGTGGCATATTATTAAACTAGATGAAATTCTAAGCATTTTTCGTATTAAGTTTGTTTTAATATGATGCACTGTTTGTGAGTAATAAAATGCATGAAGTTTGAGGGCTTTACTGCAATTCTGCTGTCTCTGGAAAAATACTAAAAACGCAGAGGCAGGAAAAAAAGGATATGGGCCGAATCTGAGATCTGACCCAACTGCGGAAAAAAAGAACAAAAAAAAGGAGGGCGCAATGGGGTTGGCCTCACCATGGGCCAAGGCCCATTCGGTGGGAGGATGGAGGCCTGGCGCTGGCTTGCGGCTGGGCTGGGCTAGCGAAGGGGAGGCAGGCTGGGCCTCTGGTGATCGAGGGAAGGCAGCCCAGCACGGTCTTGAGCGAGGCGTGGTCAACGGGGCGAGCGGCTGCGCTCTGCTCGTTGCAGAGGAAGAAGAGCTCGATGCAGGGGCTTGACCGGCAGCGGGACTTGCAGAAGGACGGCGCGATGGGCAGCGGCGGTAGACCAAGGCGAATCAAGGTGGTCCAGGACGGCGGGATCCGGGCTTGGGGCGTCCAATCCGGCCGGAGGTGCATGGAATGAGGGCGGCAGGAGCTCGGAGAAGAACCTGCAGGCTCTGGCGTGGTGCTCCTGACGGGACTCCGGCGAGGCGGCGTCGGAGATGGCCTGCAGACGACCGGATCCGTGGGCACATCCAGAGTCGACGAGGGAGGTGGTCGAACGAGATGGCAACGGTCGACGGAGGTCAAAGCGGCAGTGCCATGGCGCTCCTGTACAGAGAAAGAGAGAAAGAGAGATCGTGAGACGAGAGGGAGACAAAAAGGAAAAAGGGAAGGGCAGGGGGCGGCCTGGCGGTGGTGGTCCCGGTAGAGCTCCACCGAGGTCGGGCACCGGTCGTCCAACACAGGAGGTCGCCGGTCTCCAGCGACGGTGAGATGCTAGGCGAGGAGGCGCTCGGGGCTGCGGGCGATGGGTGGAACTGCGGGGCTGCGGTAGGCTCTCTGGGCCGTCGGATCTGAGATCTGACGGTCCAGATCGAGTGGGGGTTGGCTGGTGGATCTGGCCAAGTAGAAGCAGGGGACTGGGCGCTTGCGGATTGCGAGGAGAGAGTGGCGGCGGCTGCGGGGTAGGGGTAGGAGCTAGGCTAGGGTTTGGTTTAGCCATATTTGGTATGTAGGTGGACTATATATAGAGAGAAGAGGGGAGTTTGGATCATCCAATTAAAATTGGATGATCGAGATAAAATAGGTTAGATGGACCAAACAAATAACCGAAGATATGTTAGAGATGTTTGGGGATGATCCGGACACAGCGGTAACGACTGTCCGGGTCGGGTCCGGGACAGATTTCGGACGCGCGCGGGAGGAGGTCCACGGGCAGACGAGAGAGGTTAGGTAGGGCCTGGCAGTGAGAGTTAGTGCATAAGGCAGAGGGCTGAGAAGAGAGAAGAGGAGAGGCCCGGTGACTGTTTCCGGAGACCGAAAACGCCCGACGTTTGACCGACTATATTGCCGCTATATTATCCGTTGGGGCGTCAAACGAACTCCGAATGCAACGAAAATTGACAAGCGGCCTACCTATAACATAAAAACATCGCATGCCAACTTTCATCCCATTCCAAGAACATTATCCGGCCACTTATAAAAATAATATTCGGACGTGCCGCGGACGTGTGCAAGTGTATCTGGGCTCAGAACGGACAACGGAGAGAACGAGGAGGCCGGGACGGATGCAAGTTTTGAAAACATGATGATGCAATGCACATGATGGCATGATGAAAAGCAACACGCAAGCAAATGACATGGCAACGCCAGCGAATAACTGGAGGACACCTGGCACATCGGTCTCGGGGTGTTACAGGGGGTTCATAGCATTTTATAACAACTAACTGGGCCTTCTGGGGTCAATCAAGTCACCCGGGCCTTGTCGGAATCGGGGCTGCGCAGACCCAAACAAGATTCGAACTCTGGGACGTGTGCGAAGATCTAACCTAACTGCTGCCTTAAGCTCATCACCCTATGGCTTGGCGTCGTCGAGTTCGTGCGAGCGAGGAAAGAGATGAACACAGAGATTTACCCAGGTTCGGGCCGCCTTGCGATGTAAAACCCTACTTCTACTTTGGTGGTTGGATTGCCTCGTGAGGAGGATGAGGATGAACTACTACAAGTGTGATGCCTTGGGAGGGCTCAAGATCCGATGGGTTCGATCTCTCTCTATGGTGGAGACTAGCCTATATTTATAATAGGCCCCGATTCTCTTCCCTCATAACTTAGGCAGGAAGGAATACCGCATTGGTCAATTTTGAAGGGGGCAATAGTACATTTTATCCTGACGAAAGGTGGTCTTCGCTTGCAAAGCTTCTGGTCGTGACGCAGTGGTGGGCTCGGCGATGACATCTGTTCTGCCGAGCTCGTGGTCTTGGTCTTGTTGCAATGAAATGGAAACTTTTGGGGGATCCCTTGGGAACCCACGTAAGTCCTTGCCTCCTTAACACAAAAGAGGAAATTGTCCTGGACTACGCCCGCTGGCACCCGCCTGGCCTTGGTCATCACGGCTAATGTCACCATGCGCCTCGTGAGGCTGGGGCTTGCATAGAGATCTCCGCCCCTCCGGAGGCAGGCTCGGGAAGCTGCTCCCTCAGGAGGTCTTGGTGTCATTCGCCTCGCGAGGCCAGGGGCCCTCGCGAGGGTCTTGCCCTTGGGGTCTTGCAACAGGGTCGTACCGGGCCGTCGATGAAGCCATGCGCTGGGCCGCAGGCAGGCAGGTCTGGGTACCCACGCCCCCAGAACGCTGACAGGCTTGCCACCCACCGAACGATCGAAAATGATCGCTAGGAGCCCCCCCTTTGGTGAACAAATCATTCGATGTGGGTCCTCCCTAGCGCCCGAACGACATATATTTGGGTCCATATTTCAATTAAGCTGAAATGAATTGTGGTGTTATATTAGTCGCATTCTCCATGAATAAAAAGATCTCATGCTTTCCTCCTCCCATCGGTATTGTAGTGTTCGAGCCATTTGTCAGTATTGTAGTGTTTCCTTCCTATTTCACCATCTACAAAATGGGGTATAGATGACATACCTCAACTCATGTAAGATACCGTGAAACCTTGGGCTATGCATGCACAAAACTTAATTTTGAGATATATCTTGGATATCTCTGTGTATCTACAACAACAATAAAATGTAATTTATGGACATGTTTTGAGAAGTCAATATGAAAATGGTTAATTTGACAATTGGATTAAAATAAACTAGAAAAATAAATTTAGTATTGTAATATTGTAGAATCCAACCCTTATACCCCCCCCCCAACAAAAACTTATATCCAATAGAAAAGATGCATTAAGAAGTCAAATCAATGTAGTGCCAAGCTCAATCTATAGAATTCGACCTCTGTCACGAACTCGTTGGGGTGGCTTGGAGATCCAATTTGAGTTTGGTCTCCAACTGACTATACTATAAATAGCCAATGTCAGGAGTGTGACCAGATGTACCAGAGGGGGTCGCTCACAGAGGTTTTACCGGACTGATGGTGGAAACGCCTCGTGTGAGTGGGTTACAGATGAAATGTGGTAATGACTATCGTAGTATCGACTATGAATCAAATATCCCTTCACCTCCCCCTAGCCTTGCCTTATAAAGGGGGAGGGGGGGAGAGGTAGGCTTTACAAGAACCGACCTCCCCTCCAAGTCAGTCGAGAGGACCCTGGCTTGCACTCCAAGATGGTGTTTATCCAGAAGTCGAACTTCCTATCGAACAAAGAACCCATGTCTATTACCAGACTTCTTGGCCCCTGAGGTTGGCCTATTGACGGGCCTCTTGGCCAATCGGGCAGCCCAGGTACATTACACCGTCAAGCTTCATGGAGGCGGCTAAGCGAGGAGCTCCATTACAGTGGTTGGAGGCTTGGAATGAAATGGGATCGGGGACACGGCGAATGTGTGTTGTTCATGTGAAATGAAAGGGACGAGAGAGCAATTACTATAATACCCCCATCAAACAAACTTCATAATGTACAATGTTTTTCTCATATTAACGACCAGAAGAATTTCGACGAGAAAGTACCACCCAATCATCGCAGGAGAACTCTCTTTGTTAACCCCAAAAAATCATTTTAAAAAATAACCCAATAAAGCAGATCAATCACCGCATATACCTATTTTATTAGTTTAGGCAACAACAGAAAATTTTAACGTCACTATAGGTAGGTCTCCGAAGGTCTTGGGCGAAGACGACTTTGATTCACCCGTGAAAGTGCTTCGAAAGGCATTAAAATATATTTGACTCCGTGGCAACGCACGTGCACATACCTATTTTTTTAAACATCAGTACAGACACAAGCGCTCATATACACGCGCATACACTCACTCCTATGAACGCACACACGCACACCCTGCCCCTATGAGCACCTCCGAAAGACTGAGCCGGTATATCATAGGATTTGAACTCTGGTGGGCTGGGGATATCACAGTCCCTCTAACCATCCAACCACATGTTGGTTCGCTGCACATACCTAATTAACTATAAAGGTTTGTGATTTTCTTTGTGTGGACCACATCAAAATGTATTTCATCATCGAAATTTTCAGAAACGAAGTATACACCACTATATACATGGTTATTTTTTTTTCAAAATTTCCTGAAACTTCAAAAATCGGGGTAATTCAAAACCTCACATCCAAAAATCCACCATCCCCACCAAACAGGCCCATAGTCGGTGGGGCTGTTTACTCGCTGTCGACCACCGTCAATCCCCCTCAGAAAAAGACGCGGTCGCGGCGGTGTCGAATCAGATCAAGAATTCAACCCCGCCACCACACCGCGCACCAGAACCTGATTGGAGAGCCGGCCAACACGACGTGACACTGACACCGCTCCCCCCGTGCACGGAGAGGATCGGGATCTCGGCCCCCGCCCGCGGTCGCGGTCGCGGCGGACACAAGTCTCACGGAACGGAACCAACCAACCTCCGCTTCCCCGTGCCAACCCGGAAAAAAGAAGGCGCGGCGCCACCCACGAGGCCGGTCATTCCCCAGTGCAGTCCAGTCCCGTCGCCCCCGTTTCGCACTCGAGTCCCGTTGCATCTCGTCCCTTTCCGCCCGCTCCGCGCCGCGCAGACACCGGGCCGGGGAGAGGAGGGGGACCAGATCAAAGCCACCGCCACCGCCACCACTGCGTTACTCCCGCCCCACTCCGCTCCGCTCCCCCTCCCCCCGCCGCCGCCGCCGTCTCACGCCGTCGCAGCGCTAGGCGGAGGAGGAGATGAAGCCCAAGAGCCTCCCGTTCATCGCCTTCGAGCACAAGCGGTTCGTGCCCCTCCCGCTCCTCCGCCCGCCCGCCGTCCGGGAGGCCTCTCCTCGGGACTTCCGGGGCGCGCGTCCCGCTTGGTTTCGACGCCCGCGCGCGAGTTTGCCTCGCCCGAATTTTGGCGTGTGCGTGGGCGTTAGGTGGCCGAGGATCTCGCCGCGTCTCGCTCCTCCCTTTGTTCCGTCGCGAGATTTCCGCTCCGCGGGCTTCGATTCCACGTGCTTCCTGCGCCGGGGATCTCGCTGCGGCGCGTCATTTGCTTAGTTTAGTTTTGCGGGTAATGCCGTGCGAAATTGGGTAAATGCCTGGACCGACCGTTTCAGTGTTTACCGAGTCGCAGAGCGTTGGGTGTCTCTGGATCCCATACCCATTTCGGAGGCTGGATTTTGGGCTGCGTGTAGATTGGCTGGGGGCATTTGGGTGAATCGCTGAATTCAGTGGTGTTTGCCTTTCGATAAGATCTGGGGTTCAATTGAAGTGTTGCAACGAGTTTAGGATTCGTAAAAACATTTGGAAGTGCAATTGAGTTGCGGCATGGTCATATTTTACCGAGTACGATTATTTTCTAGCAATTTTTGTCTGGGCGCTTTGTATCTGGGAGAGGATACAAGTATAGAACCTTCAAGTTTTAAGTATTATTTATGCGTATTTATTATTTCTTTGTAAATAGTGCCAGTACTTCATTCCTGATGTTGTGTGATTGAATCAGGGATGCCTATGGCTTCGCTGTGCGCCCCCAACACTTGCAGCGTTACAAGGAGTACGCAGGCATCTACAAGGTATAATATGCATGCCTGAATTATTGTATGTATGTATTGCCTGGTACTGATGGGTGTTGTACTTGCAGGAGGAGGAGGAGGAGAGATCCGACAGATGGAAGAACTTCCTTGAGAGGCGATCTGAGTCGTCTGGACATGATGCGAAGGTTGCACTGTCCGCGGACAAAGTCGAACCTGTAGTTGAGGAGAATCCTGAGAATGGAAGTTCTGAGTTGTTGCATGAGAGGAGTGCACAAGGGACACGTAAGGTTGGATCATGGGAGCCAATTCGGTCATCCCTGGGCAACATCGAGCAGGTGATGGGTCTGCGTGTTGAGAAGAAGTATTTATCTGCTGGCAGGCTGCAGTCAAAGGAATCCACCCATCTTGTGACAGTTGAAGAGAGCAAGGTGTCAGCGGACTCAGATGACGAGTTCTATGACGCAGATAAGGTTGACCCTAGCCAAGAAGTGCAGTCAGGTGATGTGAATGCTGAAATTGGCAACACCAATCAAGAAGAAACTTATTCTTTGAAGGAAGAGTTGGAGTGTCTTGTCCATGGTGGACTGCCGATGGCTTTGAGAGGAGAGGTGCAGCCTGTTTCCTATAGCTTTTCTATTTATTTTGCTAATCTATTGCACGGCTCATTCAGTAGCCCATTGCTTTTGTGATAACAGCTGTGGCAAGCTTTTGTTGGTGTTGGAGCTCGCAGAGTAGAAGGGTATTATGGTAGTCTGCTTGCTTCTGAAGGTGAATTAGAAGATGGCGGCTGTTCAGATTCTTTGGCCTCAGAAGGAGTTGATGAAAGACCTGAAGTATTGTCAGCATTTTCTGCCGAAGAAAAGTGTAAAGGGCAAATAGAGAAGGTAGATGTTGCCATGGAAAAGTATTGTCCTTTTTGTTAAAAATGTGCATCCGGGAATGCTAATAGAGGCCAATTTGACACATTTGGGCTCTTATAGGACTTGCCCAGAACTTTTCCAGGTCATCCTGCTTTAGATGATGTTGGAAGAAATGCCTTGAGACGCTTGCTTCTGGCTTATGCTAGACACAATCCAACAGTTGGTTACTGTCAGGTAAGCGTATCTCCATTAATGCCACCCACATATTTCCTCTATGTTGCTGGATGTTATTTGTTTCTCTGAACAACATTTGATGTAAACTTGTTGTACTCAAAGTCAGATACCCTACTACTGGACCCAAAACCTACTACTAAATGGTTCCAATAAATAATACACGTGACTATAGAAGGCTTGATCAATATTCTGCTGTTACTATGAGATCGTAGACAATTTTTTATGCCTGGACATTTTTTAACTTTTCTCATAGCAACGATTTTTCTGTTGAATACTGTAGGCAATGAACTTCTTTGCTGGTCTCTTACTTCTATTGATGCCAGAAGAGAACGCATTTTGGTACACCCACCATGACAATTTGTTCTACTGTTATCTGGGTTTGGTGTTGCAAACCCTATGATCTCAAAATAGCTCATTTAAATAGTATATTAAATCTCTTTATGGTATAACAGGACATTGGCAGGAATTATTGATGACTACTTTGATGGGTACTTTTCTGAAGAAATGATGGAGTCCCAGGTACTGTGATGTTGGCAGTTACTATCTTTTTCAATGCTTGCATATGCCAGTGCTTGATTCCAAGTTTGATCACTGCTTATGCAAAATTAATGTTTGGTATCCATTCAGGTGGATCAGCTTGTTTTAGAGGAGCTAGTCCGTGAGAAATTCCCGAAATTAGGTTAGCAACTTATTACAAATATAATGCATTATTGGTGCGATGGGACTCATTTAGTAAATAACTGCAAAAACCCAAAACTTCATGGCTTGACATGCTTCTCAATGCAGCAAATCACTTGGACTACCTCGGTGTTGAAGTTGCATGGGTTACTGGACCATGGTTCCTATCCATTTTCACCAATGTACTTCCGTGGGAAAGTGGTTAGTGTTCCCCTATGTTTTTTCAACAGTTGCTGCTTCTAGAAGTACATTTTCTAGTAGTTTACCTTAGTCCTTAGCTAACAATATGAGGTTGCCTCAACGAAGCACATTGATGTCCCATGAGCAAGCCCAAACCAACATCACTTTTAGTGAACATGTGAACAGCACTAATCTGGTGTAACGATTCTATTGATAACAACATCTATGTGATGGAACGTAGATCCATGTGATCTTCATAAGGAGTAGGTCCGGGAGAAGTTGGTGAAGCGGGCCCTCGCCCTCCCGAGAAAGTGTGAAGATGGCCATAACCATGTTTCTCTGATCTTAATGGCTGTCACATAGGAACAATAATATTTTGGTTTCTAATAATCAGTTATATTTATTCTTTATTGTTGTGTAAGCAACGAGCTTGTCCAGTGTAAAAGTCTCATGCATTTGCTCTGTTTTGATGTTGAAAAAACGATACAAATTTATATTGCTTTTCTGTTTGAACATTTCAGTCCTCCGTGTATGGGATGTGCTTCTGTTTGATGGGAATCGTGTGATGCTATTCCGGACAGCCCTTGCACTCCTGGAGTTTTATGGTACAAAGCACAGTTTTGATTTGTCGTACTAACCCCAAAAGGGATTTGATATTATGTCATAAAAAAGTCCATCTCATGAATTGGATTGAGACTGATGTTTGACTTCTTGCTTTAATTGCAGGCCCTGCACTTGTGACTACAAAAGATGCTGGTGACGCAGTTACCCTTTTGCAGTCTTTAGCTGGGTCTACTTTTGACAGCAGCCAGCTTGTCCTGACAGCTCGCATGGGATATCAGTCTGTAAATGAAACAGGATTGCAAGATCTGAGGAACAAACACCGACCATCTGTTATATTATCCATGGAAGAAAGGGCAAAAGGTCTAGGTGTCTGCAAGGAGAGCGGACTTGCATCAAAGCTCTATAATTTCAAACGCGAGCCTGAACCGCTGGTGTCAATAAATGATTCTGCAGACCAAATGAGTGATGTTGCAGACGGAGATGTCAACCAAGAGGGTGATTCTGGAGACATCGATGATATGTATGGTGCCCTGACAGTCAATTCTGAGATTGATTCGATGCCGGATCCGAAGGACCAGGTAGCCATCTCAATCATAGTCCAATCATTAATACTGTATCCAAGTCATTGCAACTTGTGATCCCTCTATTTTTATTTCTACCCCTAGTAGTAGCTCAACAACTCAAGTGGTTGCTGTAATACACTAATTTGTGTTAATTGTATTACTGCAGGTCACCTGGCTGAAGTTTGAGTTATGCCGATTGCTAGAGGAGAGAAGATCAGCTGTTCTCAGGTACATTTTCTGCATTTTCATGATTGATTTTTGTCACGGGTTGCTAACAATCGTTCATAGGTATGTCTGATCTAGTTGCCACATTTCATGGGTGTAGTTTGTTCTAGTGTGCTGGAAGGAACAATTTTGTATGATCACTCCACTTTTAAAATAGTTACAATTGTTCCAAGTAAATATTCCTGGTTTCTTATGCTGTTTGATGGTCCAATTTTCTGCAATGACTTGAAAATCCCAGAAATCTTACATCATAACTAGTTGAAACTTAACCACACTATGCTTCAGTCTAAGTGTTCCTTTTTAATTATTCTGTTTTTCTGCTATTCAGAGCTGATGAGCTAGAGACAGCATTGATGGAAATGGTAAAGCAAGATAATAGACGCCAATTAAGTGCAAAGGTATAGCTAGATATACCTGCCATTATGTCAATAATCAGATGACACAGTAATATTAAACTTTATAGCTCAGTATTGTTGCCTATGCAGCTATGCCACAGAAATAGCCTTTTCATAGTTTTGTATGTTTAGCTTGTATTTCTATTTTCTGAAGTAAATGCACAGCTAAATAACCATTTCACCCAAATAGAAATTCTGCAAGCTTTCTATTGCATAGGCACTTCAATTTTGTAATGACCATTCACCAAATTATAGTCTCTGCCAGTCTATCATAGTTCATTCGATGACTGATGTATGGTTGAAAAAATAATCTTGCAAATAACAACTCTTCTGTTTTAGGCTGAGCAATTGGAACACGAATTATCTGAACTAAAGCAGGCCCTATCAGACAAGCAGGAACAGGAGCAAGCAATGTTTCAGGTACAGTTTGTTATCGCTTCACAAATGTATCTCTATCTAGTCTTTACTATGACATATTCACTAACAAGGAATCGTATTGAAGCTGGTGATGCGTGTGGAACAAGAACTGAAATTTGCAGAAGAAGCACGCATCTCTGCAGAGCAGGATGCTGCTGCTCAGAGATACGCTGCTAATGTGCTGCAGGTTAATTAGCCAACTTCATCTATTGCGTGTGCAGATCATCTCTGGTTTTCTTATGCATCGCTTGTTTTGTTCAGAACTAAGTCAACTAACTGAAATCCCAGGCACGTGTGTAGCATCAGCATCTGGTAAATAATATGGACAATCATGTTATTAGAGATTTTGGCATATGTATCAACAAAAAAAACATACACTTGTTCAAAATAGTTGTAACATTCGCTCAAAAGATGTCTAAGGGCATCTCGAGCAGGCTCCCCTATTCTTCCCAGCTATGATTGTTTCCCCAACAGGCAAAGGTTTTGATCAGTTACAAAAAACTGATCAAAACCTTTGCCTGTTGGGGAAACAATCATAGCTAGTAGATTTGCTACATCCTGAGTCGAATCACTGTATTGCATGATGGCTCAGGCATACATAATTTCTTTGTAATTATGGGAATGATATTGCCCAGGTCACACATTTAACTTGCACATAGTTGAATATCACAACACACCATGTCTTGTGTTCTCAGACTATATGCCGTTATTTTATTGTTTTAACTAGCAATGTTTGCATTAAAGAATCAAACTCCAGTCTCTTTCTCATATTATTTTGCTACCAGTCAGAGTAAATATTTGTCAGAATTGATATGCAATGAGGCCAGCTCTATGCTTGCTATACTCCTCATTTAGTACTCATCAGGGTGACAACACGTGTGCAGGAGAAGTATGAGGAAGCTATGGCATCACTTGCCCAAATGGAGAACAGAGCTGTAATGGCAGAAACAATGTTGGAGGCCACACTGCAATACCAATCTAGCCAGCAGAAAGCACTTTCCCCTTTGCCTTCTCCAAGGTATCTCAGTCTTGCATCTTCGAATGTTTGTAGTACCAAGCGGTCTGCTGCTTATACCTGGCAAAACATCGATATTGATTTACATATCTGATTTTTAATACTATCTGAAGTTCTGAACATCTTTCGTGCTACTATTTAAGGCTCCTAATGTGCAATTCTGGCAACTCTGTTGTAGAAGTTTGATTCCCCACTACCATATTAGCAGTGTACTTAAGGATGCACAGATGATGTGTCCGCAACATCCGCTAAGCTGCTCTCACAGTGTAAATTATAGTAGTGACATCAAAAGGCAATTGTACTAAGCCAGCCACTGGAACACATGATGCGAGTTGTTCTGGCCCGCTGCTTGCATCCCTAGGTGTACTACTATGATAATAAATCTGAGTTAATTAACTTCTGTTTTAAAAGAAGACTACTTAAATTTCCTATCATAGTGTTCCAATGTTGATGTTTGATAGGCTTGTTATTCCCCTGTAGAGCATCTGCACAAGATGATTCATTCCAGGAGCCTCAGTCCAGAAGAATAAACTTACTTGGACCATTTTCACTGAGTTGGCGGGATAAGAACAAGGTAACTTATTCTGACCAATAGACTGACATGAGGTTCCTGATATATGGCCGTGCCAGTTTTGACTAGCTTAAACTTTAAATGGCCCAGCTTGCCGGTCCAATAAACTATTTTAGTTTGCAACTCAACAATGGAGATACTCCCTGTATTTGAGATAAAAGCTACACATGTCAGCATACAATTCTATCATCTCAAGTTCTGAACCACAGAACCACCGTGATATTTTCAAATGGAAGCAATGCGAATTAGTTAAAAGGAGGAAATCCTCCATTCCTTGCAACTCAGGTTGTACCGAGACATTTACCAGGTTATGCACTGACCTGCCAAGATCTGTTCTTTTCAGGGAAAACAGAACAATGCTAGTGACTGCACAGATGCCAAGGTTACAGATGCTTATGATCACAGGGAAGAAGAACCGAAAATAGATGATGGGAAACATGGAGAAACACAAAAACCAGATGGTGAATGGACAGTAGAATCACCCAAAGGAAACGACAAGGCGGAGTCGCCGAAGAAAGACAGAGTCCATATAATCACAAATGATATGAACGGGAGGCATGGACAGTTGCAAGAAATACAATTGGATTGATAGTTACAAGCTCATCCTTTACAGTACATGTTCACCACTGTGGTGTAGGTTGTTGCTGAGGCAACACTGGATGGCTTCAAGTTTTGAACAACCATGTATTCTTTCTCTGCCATTTAGAGGTTTTTTTTGTTTCATTACTGCTGTGTAGTTGTATAGGTTCCTAATTCGCTCTATTATTACTTGAGAAAAGAAATTGGCAAGTTATATGGCTGTCCATTAGTTGTCACCTTCTGATGTACTCCCTCCGTCCCAAAATAAGTGACTCAACTTTGTACAAAAATAAGTGACTCAACTTTGTACAAAGTTGAGTCACTTATTTTTGTACAAAGTTGAGTCACTTATTTTGGGACGGAGGGAGTAAATGCATTAGAGGAAACGTAGCAAATGGACAATCTGCGCATTTTCATGCTTTATTGCGAATTATCATCTCTAGAGAAGAGGGCATGCTCGTTGTCAAACTATAGTACATACAGTCACTACTACTGGTGCCAAGTTAGACGTATAGCTTTGATTTAAACAATGATCTGCTGTGCTGCTCACCCACAAGCAATGCTTAGCAAGGTAGAAAGCCACAAGCGTCCATTTGGTTCGGTGAGATAGCAGCCAATTTGAAAATGCAACGCAAGTACTAGCTAGAAGTCCCGCTCTAAAAAAATTAATTATATGTATTCAACAATAATAACCAGTTAACAATATAGTATAAGCTGGTATGTGTCTGCTGCGGCAACTCAACCTTTTGTTTTTTTGTTTTTTTAGAAGGGGGGAAACCTACAGGCTACAGTCTTTACATCGGTTGAATGCACCGGGCATCATCAGCTAATGAAGAATACATGCATTTCAAGCCATGAGACCGGCCGCCAGCAGGACGACAAGGCCAGATCCTATTGTAGCCCCGGCAGAGGCCGCGGCGGATGAGGGCGGCGGCATGGCCGGGGCGGGCGACGACGAGGGGGAACCTGGCACGACGTCGATCTTGAGCTTCATGCCGCCGGTGCCGGTGGTGGTGCAGTGGCCAGGGAAACCGCAGATGAAGTAGCGGGTGCCGACGGCCGGAAGGGCGACGTAGGTGAAAAAGCCGGAGCCCAAGGTGGTGATGGGGCTGGTGGCGTTGCAGGAGTCGTAGTCGACCTCGCTGACCTCGAGCACGTTGTGTGCCCCTGGCTGGTGCCTGAAGATGAGCTCGTCGCCCGGGTGGAACTCCCTGGAGGACGCCCAGCTGCCGTAATCGGTGGTGAGGTCCCACGCGCCGCCCGGCTCGCCCACGCGGTGGGTCGCCGCTGACGCGGTGCCCAAGGCGGCGGCCGAGATCACGGCAAGGAGAACGATGGTTTTCATGGCGGCCATGGGTTGCTGTTGGAGATGGAGGCTGGAATGCAGTGCAAGGCGGCGTAAGGAGAGAAGATGGATGATGCTTCACGGGGGTTGGGTCGGCTGGCTGACGGACCCCCTCCATTTATACACAGGCAAAGCAAGCGCCCAGCCTGGCTGGCACGCGCAAGCGTGATAGGTTGACTGCTGGAATGATAAATTGGAACTCGGGGTTGAATGATCTTGTGTGCGTTTGAACTTTGAACGAGTCAATGCTACCTTGTGGCCAGCTGACCATTACACCTCGCTTTCCATCAACTTTCCCGTCCACGTACGCGGTCTCTGCTATGCATGTGCGGACGTGCCTGGCCCACTATAAAATTGTATAGTACTCCGTATATGGCATGCAAGTATGTACGCACATGCTGCCATGGTCGAGCTAAATTGCGAATCCAAGTAAATGCCAAGTTTCGATCCCAATTTATACCGACCCGGGGCTTACGGCAAGGGGATCCACTCTCACCATACCTATTTGTTATCTGTGCCAAGGGGCTATCAGCACTGCTGCATGCTGCCGAGAGAGAGGGGAGGCTCTCGGGTGTCCGAGTGTGCCAAGAGGCACCAACTATCACCCACCTCTTCTTCGCGGATGACTCTGTCCTAATGATCAAAGCAGAAAGGAATGAAGCCAGTGAGCTCAGAAGAATTCTGGACCTATATGAGGAATGCTCTGGACAATGCATTAACACAGAGAAGAGTGCAATAATGTTCAGTGCCAATACCCGGGCAGAGCAGAAGGAAATTGTGAAGCAAGATACGGGTATCTCATGTGAAACATGGAACGAAAGATACCTTGGGCTGTCTGTGTATGTGGGGAAATCGCGCAAACAAGTTTTTGCTTATATCAAAGACGCCATTTGGCGACGTATGCAAGGTTGGAAGGAGAGACTCCTTGACAAGGTTGGGAAGGAAGTGCTTGTTAAAGCAGTAGCGCAAGCCATCCCGACATATGCCATGTCATGCTTCTATCTCACAAAGACTCTTTGCGAGGAGATAAGTTCACTCATTGCAAAATTTTGGTGGAGTCAGCAGGATAATGAGTCCAAGATCCACTGGATTGGTTGGGCAAAACCGACACAGTCTAAGGCGCATGGAGGGCTAGGGTTCAGAGATATCCACTCCTTCAACATTGCGATGCCGTCAAGGCAGATATGGCGTCTGATCCAAAGGCCAGAGAGCCTATGCACACAGCTGCTAAAGGCTAAGTACTACCTGAACGACAATATCTTGAACGCAGCACCGAAGGACGACATCTCTTACACGTGGAGGAGCTTACTTCATGGATTGGAGCTGGTCAAACAAGGTTACATATGGCGCATTGGTGATGGGCAACAAGTTAACATATGGGAGGATCCCTGTCTGCCGAGAGCTTGGTCGCGACGAGTACAAACACCGAGGAACGGGGTCCTGCTAGACAAGGTACATGAGCTCATAAACCCGCTAACTGGGCAATGGGATGAAGACCTGGTGAGGGACATCTTCGTCCCTCAAGACGCAAGCTTGATCCTTGGGATCCCACTGAGGGACGGCATGCAGGACTTCATTGCATGGCACTTCGACGAGAAGGGCGTGCATTCAGTGAAACAGGCGTATAAACTCCATGTCAAAATGCATGAGATCACAAATGAGCTGGAGGCAGGCAGGAGCGGAGATGTGCACGGGTCGCTGGACGCTTGCGAGAGCACGTACTGGAGCCGAATTTGGAAGATGCCGTGCCAAAGCAAGATCAAAATGTTCACATGGCGACTAGCACACAACTCACTTGCTCTGCGCACCAACCTTGCGGCACGAGGGGTGGAGATTGAGGACACTAGCTGTCTGCTATGTACCACGAACGCCGAGGATGGTGGGGACCTGTTTATACGATGCAAAGAAGTGAAGAGGGTTTGGCGTGCAATGGGCATGGTGAAGGAAATATGCCCTTGTGACGCCCCCGATTCAACCGTACACTAATAATACACGCAAACGTGTACGATCAAGATCAGGGACTCACGGGAAGATATCACAACACAACTCTACAAATAAAATAAGTCATACAAGCATCATATTACAAGCCAGGGGCCTCGAAGGCTCGAATACAAGAGCTCGATTATAGACGAGTCAGTGGAAGCAACAATATCTGAGTACAGACATAAGTTAAACAAGTTTGCCTTAAGAAGGCTAGCACAAACTGGGATACAGATCGAAAGAGGCGCAGGCCTCCTGCCTGGGATCCTCCTAAACTACTCCTGGTCGCCGTCAGCGGGCTGCACGTAGTAGTAGGCACCTCTCGAGTAGTAGTAGTCGTCGTCGAATGTGGCGTCTGGCTCCTGGGCTCCAACATCTGGTTGCGACAACCAGGTAGAAGGGATAGGAGGAAAAGAGGGAGAAAGCAACCGTGAGTACTCATCCAAAGTACTCGCAAGCAAGGAGCTACACTACATATGTATGCATTGGTATCAACTAGAATAAGACTATTATATGTGGACTGAACTGCAGAAAGCCGGGATAAGGGGGGATAGCTAGTCCTTTCGAAGACTACGCTTCTGGCAGCCTCCGTCTTGCAGCATGTAGAAGAGAGTAGACTGAAGACCTCCAAGTAGCATCGTATAGCATAATCCTAACCGATGATCCTCCCCTCGTCGCCCTGTGAGAGAGCGATCACCGGTTGTATCTGGCACTTGGAAGGGTGTGTTTTATTAAGTATCCGGTTCTAGTTGTCATAAGGTCAAGGTACAACTCCAAGTCGTCCTGTTACCGAAGATCACGGCTATTCGAATAGATTAACTTCCCTGCAGGGGTGCACCACATATCCCAACACGCTCGATCCCATTTGGCCGGACACACTTTTCTGGGTCATGCCCGGCCTCGGAAGATCAACGCGTCGCGGCCCTACCTAGGCACAACAGAGAGGTCAGCACGCCGGTCTAAATCCTATGGCGCAGGGGTCTGGGCCCATCGCCCTTTGCACACTTGCACGTTGCGAACGCGGCCGGAAGCAGAACTAGCCCCCTTAATACAAGAGCAGGCTTACGGTCCAATCCGGCGCGCGCCACTCAGTCGCTGACGTCACGAAGGCTTCGGCTGATACCACGACGTCGAGTGCCCATAATTGTCCCCGCGTAGATGGTTAGTGCGTATAGGCCAGTGGCCAGACTCAGATCAAATACCAAGATCTCGTTAAGCGTGTTATTTTGAAATAACCGCGAACGCCGACCAGGGCCAGGCCCACCTCTTTCCTAGGTGGTCTCAACTTGCCCTGTCGCTTCGCCACAAAGATCCACACAGAGGGCCGTTGGGACAAAGGTCCTTTCAGCCCCCAATCCGTGAATCACTCGCGGGTGCTCCACAAGCCGACCCGTCTTTAGTCACCACATGTATCCTGTATAAAGTATATAGTATATACCCGTGATCACCTCCCGAGTGATCACGGCCCGATAATATAGCATGGCAGACGGACAAGAATGTATGGCCACTGATGATAAACTAGCATCCTATACTAAGCATTAGGATTGCAGGTAAAGGTATCAACAATAGTGGCAAGGACAGGCTATGCATCAGAATAGGATTAACGGAAAGCAGTAACATGTTACACTACTCTAATGCAAGCAGTAGGGAGAAGAGTAGGCGATATCTGGTGATCAAAGGGGGGGCTTGCCTGGTTGCTCTGGCAAGAGAGAGGGGTCGTCAACACCGTAGTCGTACTGGGTAGCAGCGGCGTCGGTCTCGATGTCTAGCGAGAGAAGAGGGGGAAGAAACAATAAATATAATGCAAACAGAAGCATGACGATGCATGCCATGACAAAGCGTGATGCTAGGTGTGTCCTAACGCGGTACGAGGTGGTACCGGTGAAGGGGAGGAACATCCGGGAAATTATCCCCGGTGTTTCGCGTTTTCGGGCAGAGGAGTCAGAGGGGGAAAGTTGCGTGTTCGCTATGCTAGGGATGTGTGGCGGATGAACAGACCGTGTATTCGGATTCGTCTCGTCATTCTGAGCAACTTTCATGTACAAAGTTTTTCCATCCGAGTTACGGATTATTTAATATTAATTTTCAAAGTTTTAATTCATTTTTAGAATTAACACAATTAAGTTAATTAGGAAATGCCATTATGACGTCAGCATGACATCAGGGGGATGTCAGCAGTCAACAGTTAGTTGACTTGGTCAAACTGAAGCATGGGTCCCGGTTGTCATTTTCTAAGACTAACTAATCAGGTTTAGTTAGTCTAACTAAATTGATTAGGTTTATTAAATACAATTAATTAGGTTAACTAATTTAATTAATTAATTAAATTATTAATTAATTCTTTTTTATATTTTTTTATCTTCTTTTTTTCTAAAAGGTTCCAGGGGCGGGCCCCATGTGTCATAGGCACAGGGGCCATAGTGGATTCAGGCAGTGGTTAACGGGGCGGGCGCTGGTTGTGGGCGCTCGTGCCCGAGGGAGCGCGGCGGTGCAAGGCCAACGGGGCGCGGTGGCAGATCGAGGCCGCGGCGCAGCAGCGGCTGAGGCGGGACGGCGCGACAGTAGCGGCCAGAGGGAGCGGCGGGCACCCGCGGCAAGCTGCGTTGGGCGGCGCAGGGCCGACGAGCTAGGCGAGTGGCGCGGGTGCGCAGGTGCGGGACGGCGAGGTCCGGCTGGCAAGCAGGGCAGCGGGGCAAGCGATGGGCGCATCGAGCGCCACAGGGGTGAGCAGCAAAGCGCACGGGAGACAGAGGGCGCACGCGGAGTTCGAGCGTGGCGGAGGTCGATCTGCAGCAGCACACAAGGGGGGAGAGAGGAGAGGAGCAGAGCTCACATTGGAGCGTGTAGGGGAGCCAGAGGGACCCCTGCCGGCGAGGTCCGGCAGCCGGACGGTCCGGTCATGCTCGAGGGCGATGCAGAGGTGCAGGTTGAGGGAGGCCTTCGCGCGGAGGAAGAGTCGCAGGGGCGGAGCTGATGAGGGGAGGCGCTGGAGGCAGGGAGCCGCGAGGAGGAGGCAAGGGGTGGCGGTGCTCGGCGCCGCTGGGTGGTGCCCTCTGAGAAGCGGCGGCTTGGGTGTCGGGCGCCAGCTCCACTGAGCGAGCGTGCGTGCGTGTGGCGGCGGGGTGAGGGGACGAGGGGAACGGTGGGGGATCGAGAGAGAGAGAGAGAGAGTGGATCGGGTTAGGGTTAGGTGGGTGAGGCCACATAGGCTATGGGGTGGCCGGCTGGGTAGTTTGGCTGGGCCGCTTGGCCATCGGGGCCAAGTCCCAGCGGGGAGGGGGGGGCTTCTTTTCATTTGATTTTTTGTTTTGTTTAATTACCTTTTGTCTTATTTTAATTTAGTTTTATAAAACTTAAACCTAGTCCCTAAATTAACGATTTAGTTTACTCTACTGCTACAAAGTGTTTGGTACACATTCAAAATAGTTTACATGTTTACAATTCTTAAAAGGGCATTTAATTTAATTGTTTCACCGATGTTTTATTTATTTTAGAGCATCTTAGCATTTTCCTAAACATGTGTTTTCTTCACTATAATTATCTATGTAATATTTGGCACCATCCGAACATTTTTGTTTTAATGTTTCAAAAACCTTGTTGTTTGCCATATTTTGAATTTGAATTAGAATCGGTTTTGTACTAACGCTAGATTAGCAACAGTAATTGAGGTGACGTGGCATCATTAGCAGAGGTTCACTGTAGCTTAATTACCCGGGTGTCACAATTCTCCTCCACTACAAGAAATCTCGTCCCGAGATTTAAGAGGGGAGTAAGGGAAATATGTGGCTACGAAATTCTATCGAGTCTTCTCGGTCTTGGTTGCTCTTCTCGGAGAGGTCAATCCATTACATCGATGCCTTCATTCCTCTGCTTCAGGTCATCATGAGGGAGTCATCATCCTTTTCTTCGGGAACTCCAACGTACTTACGAATAGGTAAGGGGCAGCTCGGCTACGACAGCATGCTTACAAGGGAAACAATCTGGGGTTAACCATGAATGAGCATAAGATTATCTCTCGAGTTGAACATATAAAATACATCGAGAGTACGATACGAAGGTACAATGAAAGGGTCCAAGTGGATAGATAGCCGCTCAAAGTCTGAACCAGAGTGAGAAAGGGGTTCAGGGCGGCGAGAGTAAGCATTGCGTCTGATACTAGAATAGAGCAGTAGGAAGGTGGCTCGCAAATTACCTACGAAGCCAAGCATAAGGGATAACTTTGAAGCAGGGATATACATGAGAGTCAGGTTTCGATCCTATGGAACTATGGGTTATGGGCCCACCATGTGGATTAAAAGTAGGAAGGGCGGTGACGTCTTGCACGATCATGTAAGCAAGGCATGTCAGAGGATAGCATGTTAGTTATGTTGGCAACAACTTCGGTACCAAGGGCCAGGGACGAAGAGAACCATTTTCCCGCTCGTTGAACGAGGCGGACCAATAGGCAAAGTTCTCGTCCATCGGTGGTTACCGGGATGCTATCAACAATGGTAACAGGGTCATACTGACAGAGTTGTACAACGAGGTGCTTACTAAGCAGGGAATTATCACTGCTCAGTTAAGTCAGCTTACAAGAAAGCTTAACAAGACAATGGAAAGGAAAATGCGATTATCAGGTTTAAACAAAAGAATGGAAAGGAAAATGTGTTTCAAACACATAATTCAGGGATATATCCTTCCCAAGGACAAGCAGAGCATGATATCTGTGGCAGGATTGAAGGAAATATGCCCTAGAGGCAATAATAAAGTTATTATTTATTTCCTTATATCATGATAAATGTTTATTATTCATGCTAGAATTGTATTAACCGGAAACATAATACATGTGTGAATACATAGACAAACAAAGTGTTACTAGTATGCCTCTACTTGACTAGCTCGTTAATCAAAGATGGTTATGTTTCCTAGCCATGAACAATGAGTTGTTATTTGATTAACGGGATCACATCATTAAGTGAATGATCTGATTGACATGACCCATTCCATTAGCTTAGCACCCGATCGTTTAGTATGTTGCTATTGCTTTCTTCATGACTTATACATGTTCCTATAACTATGAGATTATGCAACTCCCGTTTACCGGAGGAACACTTTGGGTACTACCAAAGGTCACAACGTAACTGGGTGATTATAAAGGAGTACTACAGGTGTCTCCAAAGGTACATGTTGGGTTGGCGTATTTCGAGATTAGGTTTTGTCACTCCGATTGTCGGAGAGGTATCTCTGGGCCCTCTCGGTAGTACACATCACTTAAGCCTTGCAAGCATTGCAACTAATAAGTTAGTTGTGGGATGATGTATTACAGAACGAGTAAAGAGACTTGGCGGTAATGAGATTGAACTAGGTATTTGGAAACCGACGATCGAATCTCGCGCAAGTAACATACCGATGACAAAGGGAACGACGTATGTTGTTATGCGGTCTGACCGATAAAGATCTTCGTAGAATATGTAGGAGCCAATATGGGCATCCAGTGTTGGAAATATGCCCTAGAGGAAATAATAAAAGCATTATTATTATATTTCCTTGTTCATGATAATTGTCTTTATTCATGCTATAATTGTATTATCCGGAAATCGTAATACATGTGTGAATAAAGACACCAACATGTCCCTAGTAAGCCTCTAGTTGACTAGCTCGTTGATCAACAGATAGTCATGGTTTCCTGACTATGGACATTGGATGTCATTGATAACGAGATCACATCATTAGGAGAATGATGTGATGGACAAGACCCAATCCTAAACATAGCACAAGATCGTATAGTTCGTTTGCTAGAGTTTTCCAATGTCAAAGTATCTTTTCCTTAGACCATGAGATCGTGTAACTCCCGGATACCGTACGAGTGCTTTGGGTATGCCAAACGTCACAACGTAACTGGGTGACCATAAAGGTATACTACGGGTATCTCCAAAAGTGTCTGTTGGGTTGACATGGATCAAGACTGGGATTTGTCACTCCGTATGACGGAGAGGTATCACTGGGCCCACTCAGTAATGCATCATCATAATGAGCTCAAAGTGACCAAGTGTCTGGTCACGGGATCATGCATTACAGTACGAGTAAAGTGACTTGCCGGTAACGAGATTGAACGAGGTATTGGGATACCGATGATCGAATCTCGGGCAAGTAACGTATCGATTGACAAAGGGAATTGCGTACGGGGTTGATTGAATCCTCGACATCGTGGTTCATCCGATGAGATCATCGTGGAGCATGTGGGAGCCAACATGGGTATCCAGATCCCGCTGTTGGTTATTGACCGGAGAGTCGTCTCGGTCATGTCTGCTTGTCTCCCGAACCCGTAGGGTCTACACACTTAAGGTTCGGTGACGCTAGGGTTATGAAGATATGTATATGCAGAAACCCGAATGTTGTTCGGAGTCCCGAATGAGATCCCAGACATCACGAGGAGTTCCGGAATGGTCCGGAGGTAAAGAATTATATATAGGAAATGCTGTTTCGGCCATCGGGACAAGTTTCGGGGTTATCGGTATTGTATCGGGACCACCGGGTGGGGCCACCTGTCCCGGGGGGGCCACATGGGCTGTAGGGGGTGCGCCTTGGCCTACATGGGCCAAGGGCACCAGCCCTACTAGGCCCATGCGCCTAGGGTTTCCATGGGGGAGGAGTCCAAGTGGTGGAAGGCACCTCTAGGTGCCTTGGGGGGGAGGGAATCCTCCCCCTGGCCGCCGCACCTAGGAGATCAGATCTCCTAGGCTGCGCACCACCCCCCCCTTGGCCCTCCTATATATAGTGGGGGAGAGGAGGGATTTCATACACCAGCCCCTGGCGCCTCCCTCTCTCCCCGTTACGTCTCTCTCTCGTAGTATAGGCGAAGCCCTGCTACTGTGACGCCCTGCATCCACCACCACGCCGTCGTGCTGCTGGATCTTCATCAACCTCTCCTTCTCCCTTGCTGGATCAAGAAGGAGGAGACGTCTCCCGTCCCGTACGTGTGTTGAACGCGGAGGTGCCGTCCGTTCGGCGCTTGGTCATCGGTGATTTGGATCACGTCGTGTTCGACTACATCATCACCGTTCTTTGAACGCTTCCGTGCGCGATCTACAAAGGTATGTAGATGCATCCAATGACTCGTTGCTAGATGAACTCCTAGATGATCTTGGTGAAACGAGTAGGAATTTTTTTTTCTGCAACGTTCCCCAACAGTGGCATCATGAGCTAGGTCTATGCGTAGTTCTTCTTGCGCGAGTAGAACACAATGAGTTGTGGGCGTAGATTTGTCAACTTTCTTGCCGTTACTAGTCTTTTCTTGCTTCAGCGGTATTGTGGGATGAAGCGGCCCGGACCAACCTTACACGTACGCTTACGTGAGACCGGTTCCACCGACTAACATGCACTAGTTGCATAAGGTGGCTGGCGGGTGTCTGTCTCTCCCACTTTAGTTGGAGCGGATTCGATGAACAGGGTCCTTATGAAGGGTAAATAGAAGTTGACAAATCACGTTGTGGCTTTAACGTAGGTAAGAAGATGTTCTTGCTAGAACCCTAAATCAGCCACGTAAAACTTGCAACAACAATTAGAGGACGTCTAACTTGTTTTTGCAGCAAGTGGTTTGTGATATGATATGGCCAAAGTTGTGATGAATGATGAATGATCTATATGTGATGTATGAGATGTTCATGCTATTGTAATAGGAATCACGACTTGCATGTCTATGAGTATGACAACCGGCAGGAGCCATAGGAGTTGTCTTTATTCTTTTATATGACCTGCGTGTCATCGAGAAACGCCATGTAAATTACTTTACTTTATTGCTAAACGCGTTAGCCATAGTAGTAGAAGTAATGGTTGGCGAGCAACTTCATGGAGACACGATGATGGAGATCATGATGATGGAGATCATGGTGTCAAGCCGGTGACAGGATGATCATGGAGCCCCAAGATGGAGATCAAAGGAGCTATGTGATATTGGCCATATCATGTCACGTTAATTATTTGATTACATGTGATGTTTATCATGTTTTGCATCTTGTTTACTTAGAAAGACGGTAGTAAATAAGATGATCCCTCATAACAATTTCAAGAAGTGTTCTCCCCTAACTGTGCACCGTTCCTAAAGTTCGTCGTTTCTAAGCACGCCGTGATGATCGGGTGTGATGGATCCTTACGTTCACATACAACGGGTGTTGATGAGCCTAGCATGTACAGACATGGCCTCGGAACACATGCAAAACACTTGGGGTTAACTTGACGAGCCTAGCATGTACAGACATGGCCTCGGAACACAGAAGACCGAAAGGTCGAGCATGAGTCGTATAGAAGATACGATCAAACATGAAGATGTTCACCGACGTTGACTAGTCCGTCTCACGTGATGATCGGACACGGCCTAGTTAACTCGGATCATGTAATACTTAGATGACTAGAGGGATGTCTAATCTAAGTGGGAGTTCATTAATAATTTGATTAGATGAACTTAATTATCATGAACTTAGTCTAAAATATTTTACACTATGTCTTGTAGATCAAATGGCCCATGTAGTCCTCAACTTCAACGCGTTCCTAGAGAAAACCAAGCTGAAAGACGATGGCAGTAACTATACGGACTGGGTCCGGAACCTGAGGATCATCCTCATAGCTGCCAAGAAAGATTATGTCCTACAAGCACCGCTAGGTGATCCTCCCGTCCCACAGAACCAAGACGTTATGAACGCTTGGCAGACACGTGTTGACGACTACTCCCTTGTTCAGTGCGGCATGCTTTACAGCTTAGAGCCGGGGCTCCAAAAGCGTTTTGAGAGACATGGAGCATATGAGATGTTTGAAGAGCTGAAAATGGTTTTTCAAGCTCATGCCCGGATCGAGAGATATGAAGTCTCCGATAAGTTCTTCAGCTGTAAGATGGAGGAAAATAGTTCTGTCAGTGAGCACATACTCACTATGTCTGGGTTACATAACCGCTTGTCTTAGCTGGGAGTTAATCTCCCGGATGATGCGGTCATTGACAGAATCCTCCAGTCGCTTCCACCAAGCTACAAGAGCTTTGTGATGAACTTCAACATGCAGGGGATGCAAAAGACCATTCCTGAGTTGTTCTCGATGCTGAAATTAGCGGAGGTAGAAGTCAAGAAGGAACATCAAGTGTTGATGGTCAATAAAACCACTAAGTTCAAGAAAGGCAAGGGTAAAAAGAACTTCAAGAAGGACGGCAAGGAGGTTGCCGCGCCCGGCAAGCAAGCTGCCGAGAAGAAGCCAAAGAATGGACCCAAGCCTGAGACGGAGTGCTTTTATTGCAAAGGGAAGGGTCACTGGAAACGGAACTACCCCAAATACTTAGCGGACAAAAAGGCCGGCAATACCAAAGGTATATTTGATATACATGTAATTGATGTGTACCTTACCAGTACTCGTAGTGACTCCTGGGTATTTGATACCGGTGCCGTTGCTCATATTTGTAACTCACAGCAGGAGCTGCGGAATAAACAGAGACTGGCGAAGGACGAGGTGACGATGCGCGTCGGGAATGGTTCCAAGGTCGATGTGATCGCCGTCGGCACGCTGCCTCTACATTTACCTACGGGATTAGTTTTAATCCTCAATAATTGTTATTTAGTGCCAGCTTTGAGCATGAACATTGTATCGGGATCTCGTTTAATTCGAGATGGCTACTCATTTAAATCTGAGAATAATGGTTGTTCCATTTATATGAGAGATATGTTTTATGGTCATGCTCCTATGGTGAATGGTTTATTCTTAATGAGTCTCGAACGTAATGCTACACATGTTCATAATGTGAGTACCAAAAGATGTAAGGTTGATAATGATAGTTCCACATACTTGTGGCACTGCCGCCTTGGTCACATAGGTGTCAAACGCATGAAGAAGCTCCATGCAGATGGACTTTTAGAGTCTCTTGATTATGAATCATTTGACACGTGCGAACCATGCCTTATGGGTAAAATGACCAAGACTCCATTCTCTAGAACAATGGAGCGAGCAATCGACTTATTGGAAATCATACATACTGATGTGTGCGGTCCAATGAGTGTTGAGGCTCGCGGTGGCTATCGTTATGTTCTCACCCTCACTGATGACTTAAGTAGATATGGGTATGTCTACTTAATGAAACACAAGTCTGAAACCTTTGAAAAGTTCAAGGAATTTCAGAGTGAGGTTGAGAATCAACGTGACAGGAAAATCAAGTTTCTACGATCAGATCGTGGAGGAGAATACTTGAGTCACGAATTTGGTACACACTTAAGAAAATGTGGAATAGTTTCACAACTCACGCCGCCTGGAACACCTCAACGTAACGGTGTGTCCAAACGTCGTAATCGCACTCTATTGGATATGGTGCGGTCTATGATGTCTCTTACTGATTTACCGCTATCTTTTTGGGGCTATGCTTTAGAGACTGCCGCATTCACTTTAAATAGGGCTCCGTCGAAATCCGTTGAGACGACACCGTATGAATTATGGTTTGGGAAGAAACCTAAGCTGTTGTTTCTAAAAGTTTGGGGATGCGATGCTTATGTGAAGAAACTTCAACCTGAGAAGCTCGAACCCAAGTCGGAAAAATGCGTCTTCATAGGATACCCAAAAGAAACTATTGGGTACACCTTCTACCTCAGATCCGAAGGCAAGATCTTTGTTGCCAAGAATGGGTCCTTTCTAGAGAAAGAGTTTCTCTCGAAAGAAGTAAGTGGGAGGAAAGTAGAGCTTGATGAAGTATTACCTCTTGAACCGGAAAATGGCGCAACTCAAGAAAATGTTCCTGAGGTGCCTGCACCGACTAGAGAGGAAGTTAATAATAATGATCAAGATACTTCTGATCAAGCTCCTACTGAGATTCGAAGGTCCACAAGGACACGTTCCGCACCAGAGTGGTACGGCAACCCTGTCTTGGAAATCATGTTGTTAGACAACGGTGAACCTTCGAACTATGAAGAAGCAATGGCGGGCCCGGATTCCGACAAATGGCTAGAAGCCATGAAATCCGAGATAGGATCCATGTATAAAAACGAAGTATGGACTTTGACTGACTTGCCCGTTGAACGGCGAGCCATAGAGAATAAATGGATCTTTAAGAAGAAGACAGACGCGGATGGTAATGTGACCATCTATAAAGCTCGGCTTGTCGCTAAGGGTTATCGACAAGTTCAAGGGGTTGACTACGATGAGACTTTCTCACCGGTAGCGAAGCTAAAGTCCGTCCGAATCATGTTAGCAATTGCCGCATTCTACGATTATGAGATATGGAAAATGGACGTCAAAACGGCATTCCTTAATGGTTTCCTTAAGGAAGAATTGTATATGATGCAGCCAGAAGGTTTTGTCGATCCTAAGAATGCTGACAAGGTGTGCAAGCTCCAACGCTCGATCTATGGGCTGGTGCAAGCTTCTCGGAGTTGGAACATTCGCTTTGATGAGATGATCAAAGCGTTTGGGTTTACGCAGACTTATGGAGAAGCCTGCGTTTACAAGAAAGTGAGTGGGAGCTCTGTAGCATTTCTCATATTATATGTAGATGACATACTATTGATGGGAAATGATATAGAACTCTTGGACAGCATCAAGGCCTACTTGAATAAGAGTTTTTCAATGAAGGACCTTGGAGAAGCTGCTTATATATTAGGCATCAAAATCTATAGAGATAGATCGAGACGCCTCATAGGTCTTTCACAAAGCACATACCTTGATAAGATATTGAAGAAGTTCAATATGGATCATTCTAAGAAGGGGTTCTTACCTGTGTTACAAGGTGTGAAATTGAGCTCAGCTCAATGTCCGACCACGGCAGAAGAAATAGAAGAGATGAGTGTCATCCCCTATGCCTCAGCCATAGGTTCTATTATGTATGCCATGCTGTGTACCAGACCTGATGTAAACCTTGCCGTAAGTTTGGTAGGCAGATACCAAAGTAATCCCGGCAAGGAACACTGGACAGCGGTCAAGAATATCCTGAAGTACTTGAAAAGGACTAAGGAAATGTTTCTCGTTTATGGAGGTGACGAAGAGCTCGTCGTAAAGGGTTACGTCGACACTAGCTTTGACACAGATCTGGATGACTCTAAGTCACAAACCGGATACGTGTATATGTTGAATGGTGGAGCAGTGAGCTGGTGCAGCTGCAAGCAGAGCGTCGTGGCGGGATCTACATGTGAAGCGGAGTACATGGCAGCCTCGGAGGCAGCACATGAAGCAATATGGGTGAAGGAGTTCATCACCGACCTAGGAGTCATACCCAATGCGTCGGGGCCAATCAAACTCTTTTGTGACAACACTGGAGCTATTGCACTTGCCAAGGAGCCCAGGTTTCACAAGAAGACAAGGCACATCAAGCGTCGCTTCAACTCCATTCGTGAAAATGTTCAAAATGGAGACATAGAGATTTGTAAAGTACATACGGACCTGAATGTAGCAGATCCGTTGACTAAACCTCTCCCTAGAGCAAAACATGATCAACACCAGAATACCATGGGTGTTCGATTCATCACAATGTAACTAGATTATTGACTCTAGTACAAGTGGGAGACTGTTGGAAATATGCCCTAGAGGCAATAATAAAAGCATTATTATTATATTTCCTTGTTCATGATAATTGTCTTTATTCATGCTATAATTGTATTATCTGGAAATCGTAATACATGTGTGAATAACAGACACCAACATGTCCCTAGTAAGCCTCTAGTTGACTAGCTCGTTGATCAACAGATAGTCATGGTTTCCTGACTATGGACATTGGATGTCATTGATAACGAGATCACATCATTAGGAGAATGATGTGATGGACAAGACCCAATCCTAAACATAGCACAAGATCGTATAGTTCGTTTGCTAGAGTTTTCCAATGTCAAAGTATCTTTTCCTTAGACCATGAGATCGTGTAACTCCCGGATACCGTACGAGTGCTTTGGGTATGCCAAACGTCACAACGTAACTGGGTGACCATAAAGGTATACTACGGGTATCTCCAAAAGTGTCTGTTGGGTTGACATGGATCAAGACTGGGATTTGTCACTCCGTATGACGGAGCGGTATCACTGGGCCCACTCGGTAATGCATCATCATAATGAGCTCAAAGTGACCAAGTGTCTGGTCACGGGATCATGCATTACAGTACGAGTAAAGTGACTTGCCGGTAACGAGATTGAACGAGGTATTGGGATACCGATGATCGAATCTCGGGCAAGTAACATATCGATTGACAAAGGGAATTGCATACGGGGTTGATTGAATCCTCGACATCGTGGTTCATCCGATGAGATCATCGTGGAGCATGTGGGAGCCAACATGGGTATCCAGATCCCGCTGTTGGTTATTGACCGGAGAGTCGTCTCGGTCATGTCTGCTTGTCTCCCGAACCCGTAGGGTCTACACACTTACGGTTCGGTGACGCTAGGGTTATGAAGATATGTATATGCAGAAACCCGAATGTTGTTCGGAGTCCCGGATGAGATCCTGGACGTCACGAGGAGTTCCGGAATGGTCCGGAGGTAAAGAATTATATATAGGAAATGCTGTTTCGGCCATCGGGACAAGTTTCGGGGTTATCGGTATTGTACCGGGACCACCGGAGGGGTCCCGGGGGCCCACCGGGTGGGGCCACCTGTCCCGGGGGGGCCACATGGGCTGTAGGGGGTGCGCCTTGGCCTAGATGGGCCAAGGGCACCAGCCCTACTAGGCCCATGCGCCTAGGGTTTCCATGGGGGAGGAGTCCAAGTGGTGGAAGGCACCTCTAGGTGCCTTGGGGGGGAGGGAATCCTCCCCCTGGCCGCCGCACCTAGGAGATCAGATCTCCTAGGCTGCGCACCACCCCCCCTTGGCCCTCCTATATATAGTGGGGGAGAGGAGGGATTTCATACACCAGCCCCTGGCGCCTCCCTCTCTCCCCGTTACGTCTCTCTCTCGTAGTATAGGCGAAGCCCTGCTACTGTGACGCCCTGCATCCACCACCACGCTGTTGTGCTGCTGGATCTTCATCAACGTCTCCTTCTCCCTTGCTGGATCAAGAAGGAGGAGACGTCTCCCGTCCCGTACATGTGTTGAACGCGGAGGTGCCATCCATTCGGCGCTTGGTCATCGGTGATTTGGATCACGTCGTGTTCGACTACATCATCACCGTTCTTTGAACGCTTCCGTGCGCGATCTACAAAGGTATGTAGATGCATCCAATGACTCGTTGCTAGATGAACTCCTAGATGATCTTGGTGAAACGAGTAGGAAATTTTTTTGTTTTCTGCAACGTTCCCAACATCCAGGTCCCGCTATTGGTTATTGACCGGAGACGTGTCTCGGTCATGTCTACATTGTTCTCGAACCCGTAGGATCCGCACGCTTAAGGTTACGATGACAGTTATATTATGAGTTTATGCATTTTGATGTACCGAAGGTTGTTCGGAGTCCCGGATGTGATCACGGACATGACGAGGAGTCTCGAAATGGTCGAGACATAAAGATTGATATATTGGAAGCCTATGTTTGGATATCGGAAGTGTTCCGGGTGAAATCGGGATTTTACCGGAGTACCGGGAGGTTACCGGAACCCCCCGGGAGCTATATGGGCCTTAGTGGGCTTTAGTGGAAAAGAAAAGGGGCAGCCCAAGATGGGCCGCGCGCCTCCCCCCTCCCCTAGTCCTGTTAGGACAAGGAGAGGTGGCCGGCCCCCCCTCTCTCTTTTCCCCCTCCGCGAATCCTATTCCAACTAGGATTGGGGGGGGGGGGAATCCTACTCCCAGAGGGAGTAGGACTCTCCTGGCGCACCCTCCTTGGCCGGCCAGCCTCTCCCCTTAGTCCTTTATATTACGGAGGCAGGGGCACCCCAGAGACACACAAGTTGATCCACATGATCTATTCCTTAGCCGTGTGCGGCGCCCCCAGCCACCATAGTCCTCGATAATACTGTAGCGGAGTTTAGGCGAAGCCCTGCTGCTGTAGTGCATCAAGATCGTCACCACGCCGTCGTGCTGACGGAACTCTTCCCCGACACTTTGCTGGATCGGAGTCCGGGGATCGTCATCGAGCTGAATGTGTGCTAGAACTCGGAGGTGCCGTAGTTTCGGTGCTTGATCGGTCGGATCGTGAAGACGTACGACTACATCAACCAAACGCTTCCGTTGTCGATCTACTAGGTATGTAGATCATACTCTCCCCTCTCGTTGCTATGCATCACATGATCTTGCGTGTGCGTAGGAAATTTTTTGAAATTACTACGAAACCCAACAGTGGCATCCGAGCCTAGGTTTTATATGTTGATGTTATATGCACGAGTAGAACACAAGTGAGTTGTGGGCGATATAAGTCATACTGCCTACCAGCATGTCATACTTTGGTTCGGCGGTATTGTTGGACGAGACGACCCGGACCAACATTACGCGTACGCTTACGCGAGACCGGTTCTCCCGACGTGCTTTGCACATAGGTGGCTTGCGGGCGACAGTCTGTCCAACTTTAGTTGAACCAAGTGTGGCTACGCCCGGTCCTTGCGAAGGTTAAAACGGAGTCAAATTGACAAACTATCGTTGTGGTTTTGATGCGTAGGTGAGATTGGTTCTTACTTAAGCCCGTAGCAGCCACGTAAAACTTGCAACAACAAAGTAGAGGACGTCTAACTTGTTTTTGCAGGGCATGTTGTGATGTGATATGGTCAAGGCATGATGCTGAATTTTATTGTATGAGATGATCATGTTTTGTAACCGAGTTATCGGCAACTGGCAGGAGCCATATGGTTGTCGCTTTATTGTATGCAATGCAATCGCGATGTAATGCTTTACTTTATCACTAAACGGTAGCGATAGTCGTGGAAGCACAAGCTTGGCGAGACGACAACGATGCTACGATGGAGATCAAGGTGTCACGCCGATGACGATGGTGATCACGATGGTGCTTCGGAGATGGAGATCACAAGCACAAGATGATAATGGACATATCATATCACTTATATTGATTGCATGTGATGTTTATCTTTTATGCATCTTATCTTGCTTTGATTGACGGTAGCATTATAAGATGATCTCTCACTAATTATCAAGAAGTGTTCTCCCTGAGTATGCACCGTTGCGAAAGTTCTTCGTGCTGAGACACCACGTGATGATCGGGTGTGATAGGCTCTACGTTCAAATACAACGGGTGCAAAACAGTTGCACACGCGGAATACTCAGGTTATACTTGACGAGCCAAGCATATACAGATATGGCCTCGGAACACGGAGACCGAAAGGTCGAGCGTGAATCATATAGTAGATATGATCAACATAGTGATGTTCACCAATGAAACTACTCCATCTCACGTGATGATCGGACATGGTTTAGTTGATTTGGATCACGTAATCACTTAGAGGATTAGAGGGATGTCTATCTAAGTGGGAGTTCTTTAAGTAAATTAATTGAACTTAAATTTATCATGAAACTTAGTAACTGATAGTATCTTGCTTGTTTATGCTTGATTGCAGATAGATGGCTCGTGCTGTTGTTCCGTTGAATTTTAATGCGTTCCTTGAGAAAGCAAAGTTGAAAGATGATGGTAGAAATTACACAGACTGGGTCCGTAACTTGAGGATTATCCTCATTGCTGCACAGAAGAATTACGTCCTGGAAGAACCGCTGGGTGCCAGGCCTGCTGCAGGAGCAACGCCGGATGTTATGAACGTCTGGCAGAGCAAAGCTTATGACTACTCGATAGTTCAGTGTGCCATGCTTTACGGCTTAGAATCGGGACTTCAACGACGTTTTGAATGCCATGGAGCATATGAGATGTTCCAGGAGTTGAAGTTAATATTTCAAGCAAATGCCCGGATTGAGAGATACGAAGTCTCCAATAAGTTCTATAGCTGCAAGATGGAGGAGAACAGTTCTGTCAGTGAGCATATACTCAAAATGTCTGGGTATAATAATCACTTGATTCAGTTGGGAGTTAATCTTCCGGATGACCGCGTCATTGACAGAATTCTCCAATCACTGCCACCAAGCTACAAGAGCTTCGTGATGAACTATAATATGCAAGGGATGAATAAGACTATTCCCGAGCTCTTCGCGATGCTGAAAGCTGCGGAGGTAGAAATCAAGAAGGAGCATCAAGTGTTGATGGTCAACAAGACCACTAGTTTCAAGAAAAAGGGCAAAGGGAAGAAGAAGGGGAACTTCAAAAAGAACGGCAAGCAAGTTGCTACTCAAGAGAAGAAACCCAAACCTGGACCTAAGCCTGAAACTGAGTGCTTCTATTGCAAGCAGACTGGTCACTGGAAGCGGAACTGCCCCAAGTATTTGGCGGATAAGAAGGATGGCAAGGTGAACAAAGGTATATGTGATATACATGTTATTGATGTGTACCTTACTAATGCTCGCAGTAGCACCTGGGTATTTGATACTGGTTCTGTTGCTAATATTTGCAACTCGAAACAGGGACTACGGATTAAGCGAAGATTGGCTAAGGACGAGGTGACGATGCGCGTGGGAAACGGTTCCAAAGTCGATGTGATCGCAGTCGGCACGCTGCCTCTACATCTACCTTCGGGATTAATATTAGACCTGAATAATTGTTATTTGGTGCCAGCGTTGAGCATGAACATTATATCTGGATCTTGTTTGATGCGAGACGGTTATTCATTTAAATCAGAGAATAATGGTTGTTCTATTTATATGAGTAATATCTTTTATGGTCATGCACCCTTGAAGAGTGGTCTATTCTTGTTAAATTTCGATAGTAGTACACATATTCATAATGTTGAAGCCCAAAGATGTAGAGTTGATAATGATAGTGCAACTTATTTGTGGCACTGCCGTTTAGGTCATATCGGTGTAAAGCGCATGAAGAAACTCCATACTGATGGACTTTTGGAACCACTTGATTATGAATCACTTGGTACTTGCGAACCGTGCCTCATGGGCAAGATGACCAAAACGCCGTTCTCCGGTACTATGGAGAGAGCAACAGATTTGTTGGAAATCATACATACAGATGTATGTGGTCCGATGAATATTGAGGCTCATGGCGGATATCGTTATTTTCTCACCTTCACAGATGATTTAAGCAGATATGGGTATATCTACTTAATGAAACATAAGTCTGAAATGTTTGAAAAGTTCAAGGAATTTCAGAGTGAAGTTGAAAATCATCGTAACAAGAAAATAAAGTTTCTACGATCTGATCGTGGAGGAGAATATTTGAGTTACGAGTTTGGTGTACATTTGAAAAATTGTGGAATAGTTTCGCAACTCACGCCACCCGGAACACCACAGTGTAATAGTGTGTCCGAACGTCGTAATCGTACTTTACTTGATATGGTGCGATCTATGATGTCTCTTACTGATTTACCGCTATCGTTTTGGGGATACGCTCTAGATACGGCCGCATTCACGTTAAATAGGGCACCATCAAAATCCGTTGAGACGACGCCTTATGAACTGTGGTTTGGTAAGAAACCAAAGTTGTCGTTTCTGAAAGTTTGGGGCTGCGATGCTTATGTGAAAAAGCTTCAACCTGATAAGCTCGAACCCAAATCGGAGAAATGTGTCTTCATAGGATATCCAAAGGAGACTATTGGATACACCTTCTATCACAGATCCGAAGGCAAGACTTTTGTTGCTAAATTCGGAAACTTTCTAGAGAAGGAGTTTCTCTCGAAAGAAGTGAGTGGGAGGAAAGTAGTGACGGAAATATGCCCTAGAGGCAATAATAAAGTTATTATTTATTTCCTTATATCATGATAAATGTTTATTATTCATGCTAGAATTGTATTAACCGGAAACATAATACATGTGTGAATACATAGACAAACAGAGTGTCACTAGTATGCCTCTACTTGACTAGCTCGTTAATCAAAGATGGTTATGTTTCCTAACCATGAACAAAGAGTTGTTATTTGATTAACGAGGTCACATCATTAGTTGAATGATCTGATTGACATGACCCATTCCATTAGCTTAGCACCCGATCGTTTAGTATGTTGCTATTGCTTTCTTCATGACTTATACATGTTCCTATAACTATGAGATTATGCAACTCCCGTTTACCGGAGGAACACTTTGGGTACTACCAAACGTCACAACGTAACTGGGTGATTATAAAGGAGTACTACAGGTGTCTCCAAAGGTACATGTTGGGTTGGCGTATTTCGAGATTAGGTTTTGTCACTCCGATTGTCGGAGAGGTATCTCCAGGGCCCTCTCGGTAATACACATCACATAAGCCTTGCAAGCATTGTAACTAAGATGTTAGTTGTGAGATGATGTATTACGGAACGAGTAAAGAGACTTGCCGGTAACGAGATTGAACTAGGTATTGGATACCGATGATCGAATCTCGGGCAAGTAACATACCGATGACAAAGGGAACAACGTATGTTGTTATGCGGTCTGACCGATAAAGTTCTTCGTAGAATATGTAGGAGCCAATATGGGCATCCAGGTCCCGCTATTGGTTATTGACCGGAGACATGTCTCGGTCATGTCTACATTGTTCTCGAACCCGTAGGGTCCGCATGCTTAAGGTTACGATGACAGTTATAATATGAGTTTATGCATTTTTATGTACCGAAGGTTGTTCGGAGTCCCGGATGTGATCACGGACATGACTAGGAGTCTCGAAATGGTCGAGACGTAAAGATTGATATATTGGAAGCCTATGTTTGGATATCGGAAGTGTTCCGGGTGAAATCGGGATTTTACCGGAGTACCGGGAAGGTTACCGGAACCCCCCGGGAGCTAAATAGGCCATGATGGGCCTTAGTGGAAAAGATAAGAGGCAGCCCTACATGGGCTGCGCGCCTCCTCCTTCCCCTAGTCCTATTAGGACTAGGAGAGGTGGCCGGCCCCCTCTCTCTCTTTCCCCCCTCAAGGAATCCTATTCCAACTAGGATTGGGGGGGGGGAATCCTACTCCCGGAGGGTGTAGGACTCTCCTGGCGCGCCCCTTGTGGCCGGCCAGCCTCCCCCCTTTGGTCCTTTATATACTGAGGTAGAGGCACCCTAGAACACACAAGTTGATCCACGTGATCTATTCCTTAGTCGTGTGCGGTGCCCCCAGCCACCATAGTCCTCGATAATACTGTAGCAGAGTTTAGGCGAAGCCCTGCTGCTGTAGTACATCAAGATCGTCACCACGCCGTCGTGCTGACGGAACTCTTCCCCGACACTTTGCTGGATCGGAGTCCGGGGATCGTCATCGAGCTGAACGTGTGCTCGAACTCGGAGGTGCCGTAGTTTCGGTGCTTGATCGGTTGGATCGTGAAGACGTACGACTACTTCCTCTACGTTGCGTCAACGCTTCCGCAATCGGTCTGCGTGGGTACGTAGACAACACTCTCCCCTCTCGTTGCTATGCATCACATGATCTTGCGTGTGCGTAGGAATTTTTTTGAAATTACTACGAAACCCAACAGTGGCATCCGAGCCTAGGTTATTTATGTTGATGTCATATGCCCGAGTAGAACACAAGTGAGTTGTGGGCGATATAAGTCATACTGCCTACCAACATGTCATACTTTGGTTCGGCGGCATTGTTGGACGAGACGACCCGGACCAACATTACGCGTATGCTTACGCGAGACCGGTTCCCCCGACGTGCTTTGCACATAGGTGGCTTGCAGGCGACTGTCTCTCCAACTTTAGTTGAACCAAGTGTGGCTACGCCCGGTCCTTGCGAAGGTTAAAACGGAGTCTATTTGACAAACTATCGTTGTGGTTTTGATGCGTAGGTGAGATTGGTTCTTGCTTAAAGCCCGTAGCAGCCACGTAAAACTTGCAACAACAAAGTAGAGGACGTCTAACTTGTTTTTGCAGGGCATGTTGTGATGTGATATGGTCAAGGCATGATGCTGAATTTTATTGTATGAGATGATCATGTTTTGTAACCGAGTTATCGGCAACTGGCAGGAGCCATATGGTTGTCGCTTTATTGTATGCAATGCAATCGTGATGTAATGCTTTACTTTATTACTAAACGGTAGTGATAGTCGTGGAAGCATAAGATTGGAGAGACGACAACGATGCTACGATGGAGATCAAGGTGTCGCGTCGGTGACGATGGTGATCATAACGGTGCTTCGGAGATGGAGATCACAAGCACAAGATGATGATGGCCATATCATATCACTTATATTGATTGCATGAGATGTTTATCCTTTTATGCATCTTATCTTGCTTTGATTGACGGTAGCATTATAAGATGATCTCTCACTAAATTATCAAGAAGTGTTCTCCCTGAGTGTGCACCGTTGCCAAAGTTCGTCGTGCCCAGACACCACGTGATGATCGGGTGTGATAAGCTCTACGTCCATCTACAACGGGTGCAAGCCAGTTTTGCACACGTAGAATACTCAAGTTAAACATGACGAGCCTAGCATATGCAGATATGGCCTCGGAACACGGAGACCGAAAGGTCGAGCGTGAATCATATAGTAGATATGATCAACATAACGATGTTCACCATTCAAAACTACTCCATCTCACGTGATGATCGGTTATGGTTTAGTTGATTTGGATCACGTAATCACTTAGAAGATTAGAGGGATGTCTATCTAAGTGGGAGTTCTTAAGTAATTTGATTAATTGAACTTAAACTTATCATGAACTTAGTACCTGATAGTATCTTGCTTGTTTATGTTGATTGTAGATAGATGGCTCGTGCTGTTGTTCCGTTGAATTTTAATGCGTTCCTTGAGAAAGCAAAGTTGAAAGATGTTGGTAGAAATTATACGGACTGGGTCCGTAACTTGAGGATTATCCTCATTGCTTCTCAAAAGAATTACGTCCTGGAAGCACCGCTAGGTGCCAGGCCTGCTGCTGGAGCAACACCAGATGTTATGAACGTCTGGCAGAGCAAAGCTGATGACTACTCGATAGTTTAGTGTGCCATGCTTTACGGCTTAGAATCGGGACTTCAACGACGTTTTGAACGTCATGGAGCATATGAGATGTTCCAGGAGTTGAAGTTAATATTTCAAGCAAATGCCCGGATTGAGAGATATGAAGTCTCCAATAAGTTCTATAGCTGCAAGATGGAGGAGAACAGTTCTGTCAGTGAGCATATACTCAAAATGTCTGGGTATAATAATCACTTGATTCAATTGGGAGTTAATCTTCCGGATGATTGCGTCATTGACAGAATTCTCCAATCACTGCCACCAAGCTACAAGAGCTTCGTGATGAACTATAATATGCAAGGGATGAACAAGACTATTCCCGAGCTCTTCGCAATGCTGAAAGCTGCGGAGGTAGAAATCAAGAAAGAGCATCAAGTGTTGATGGTTAACAAGACCACTAGTTTCAAGAAAAAGGGCAAAGGGAAGAAGAAGGGGAACTTCAAGAAGAACAGCAAGCAAGTTGCTGCTCAGGAGAAGAAACCCAAGTCTGGACCTAAGCCTGAAACTGAGTGCTTCTACTGCAAGCAGACTGGTCACTGGAAGCGGAACTGCCCCAAGTATTTGGCGGATAAGAAGGATGGCAAGGTGAACAAAGGTATATGTGATATACATGTTATTGATGTGTACCTTACTAGAGCTCGCAGTAGCACCTGGGTATTTGATACTGGTTCTGTTGCTAATATTTGCAACTCGAAACAGGGACTACGGAATAAGCGGGCACTGGCAAAGGACGAGGTGACGATGCGCGTGGGAAACGGTTCCAAAGTCGATGTGATCGCGGTCAGCACGCTACCTCTACATCTACCTTCGGGATTAATATTAGACCTAAACAATTGTTATTTGGTGCCAGCGTTGAGCATGAACATTATATCTGGATCTTGTTTAATGCGAGACGGTTATTCATTTAAATCAGAGAATAATGGTTGTTCTATTTATATGAGTAATATCTTTTATGGTCATGCACCCTTGAAGAGTGGTCTATTCTTATTGAATCTCGATAGTAGTAATACACATATTCATAATGTTGAAGCCAAAAGATGCAGAGTTGATAATGAAAGTGCAACTTATTTGTGGCACTGTCGTTTAGGTCATATCGGTGTAAAGCGCATGAAGAAACTCCACACTGATGGACTTTTAGAACCACTTGATTATGAATCACTTGGTACTTGCGAACCGTGCCTCATGGGCAAGATGACTAAAACACCGTTCTCCGGTACTATCGAGAGAGCAACAGATTTGTTGGAAATCATACATACCGATGTATGTGGTCCGATGAATATTGAGGCTCGTGGCGGATATCATTATTTTCTCACCTTCACAGATGATTTAAGCAGATATGGGTATATATACTTAATGAAACATAAGTCTGAAACATTTGAAAAGTTCAAAGAATTTCAGAGTGAAGTTGAAAATCATCGTAACAAGAAAATAAAGTTTCTACGATCTGATCGTGGAGGAGAATATTTGAGTTACGAGTTTGGTGTAAATTTGAAAAACTGTGGAATAGTTTCGCAACTCACGCCACCCGGAACACCATAGCGTAATGGTGTGTCCGAACGTCGTAATCGTACTTTACTAGATATGGTGCGATCTATGATGTCTCTTACAGATTTATCGCTATCGTTTTGGGGTTATGCTTTAGAGACGGCCGCATTCACGTTAAATAGGGCACCATCAAAATCCGTTGAGACGACACCTTATGAACTATGGTTTGGCAAGAAACCAAAGTTGTCGTTTCTTAAAGTTTGGGGTTGCGATGCTTATGTGAAAAAGCTTCAACCTGATAAGTTCGAACCCAAATCGGAGAAATGTGTCTTCATAGGATACCCAAAGGAGACTGTTGGGTACACCTTCTATCACAGATCCGAAGGCAAGACATTCGTTGCTAAGAATGGATCCTTTCTAGAGAAGGAGTTTCTCTCGAAAGAAGTGAGTGGGAGGAAAGTAGAACTTGACGAGGTAACTATACATGCTCCCTTACTGGAAAGTAGTACATCACAGAAAACTGTTTCAGTGACACCTACACCAGTTAGTGAGGAAGCTAATGATAATGATCATGAAAATTCAGATCAAGATACTACTGAACCTCGTAGATCAACCAGAGTAAGATCCGCACCAGAGTGGTACGGTAATCCTGTTCTGGAAGTCATGCTACTAGATCATGATGAACCTACGAACTATGAAGAAGCGATGGTGAGCCCAGATTCCGCAAAGTGGCTTGAAGCCATGAAATCTGAGATGGGATCCATGTATGAGAACAAAGTATGGACTTTGGTTGACTTGCCCGATGATCGGCAAGCAATTGAGAATAAATGGATCTTCAAGAAGAAGACTGACGCTGATGGTAATGTTACTGTCTACAAAGCTCGACTTGTCGCGAAAGGTTTTCGACAAGTTCAAGGGGTTGACTACGATGAGACTTTCTCACCTGTAGCGATGCTTAAGTCTGTCCGAATCATGTTAGCGATTGCCGCATTTTATGATTATGAAATTTGGCAGATGGATGTCAAAACTGCATTCCTGAATGGATTTCTGGAAGAAGAGTTGTATATGATGCAACCGGAAGGTTTTGTCGATCCAAAGGAAGCTAACAAAGTGTGCAAGCTCCAGCGATCCATTTATGGACTGGTGCAAGCCTCTCGGAGTTGGAATAAACGCTTTGATAGTGTGATCAAAGCATTTGGTTTTATACAGACCTTCGGAGAAGCCTGTATTTACAAGAAAGTGAGTGGGAGCTCTGTAGCATTTCTGATATTATATGGGGATGACATATTACTAATTGGAAATGATATAGAATTTCTGGATAGCATAAAGGGATACTTGAATAAGAGTTTTTCAATGAAAGACCTCGGTGAAGCTGCTTACATATTAGGCATTAAGATCTATAGAGATAGGTCAAGACGCTTAATTGGACTTTCACAAAGCACATACCTTGACAAAGTTTTGAAGAAGTTCAAAATGGATCAAGCAAAGAAAGGGTTCTTGCCTGTGTTACAAGGTGTGAAGTTGAGTAAAACTCAATGCCCGACCACTGCAGAAGATAGAGAGAAAATGAAAGATGTTCCCTATGCTTCAGCCATAGGCTCTATCATGTATGCAATGCTGTGTACCAGACCTGATGTGTGCCTTGCTATAAGTTTAGCAGGGAGGTACCAAAGTAATCCAGGAGTGGATCACTGGATAGCGGTCAAGAACATCCTGAAATACCTGAAAAGGACTAAGGATATGTTTCTCGTATATGGAGGTGACAAAGAGCTCACCGTAAAAGGTTACGTTGATGCAAGCTTTGACACTGATCCGGACGATTCTAAATCGCAAACCAGATACGTATTTACATTAAACGGTGGAGCTGTCAGTTGGTGCAGTTCTAAACAAAGCGTCGTAGCGGGATCTACATGTGAAGCGGAGTACATAGCTGCTTCGGAAGCAGCGAACGAAGGAGTCTGGATGAAGGAGTTCATATCCGATCTAGGTGTCATACCTAGTGCATCGGGTCCAATGAAAATCTTTTGTGACAATACTGGTGCAATTGCCTTGGCAAAGGAATCCAGATTTCACAAAAGGACCAAGCACATCAAGAGACGCTTCAACTCCATCCGGGATCTAGTCCAGGTGGGAGACACAGAAATTTGCAAGATACATACGGATCTGAATGTTGCAGACCCGTTGACTAAGCCTCTTCCACGAGCAAAACATGATCAGCACCAAGGCTCCATGGGTGTTAGAATCATTACAGTGTAATCTAGATTATTGACTCTAGTGCAAGTGGGAGACTGAAGGAAATATGCCCTAGAGGCAATAATAAAGTTATTATTTATTTCCTTATATCATGATAAATGTTTATTATTCATGCTATAATTGTATTAACCGGAAACATAATACATGTGTGAATACATAGACAAACTTAATGTCACTAGTATGCCTCTACTTGACTAGCTCGTTAATCAAAGATGGTTATGTTTCCTAACCATAAACAAAGTATTGTTATTTGATTAACGAGGTCACATCATTAGTTGAATGATCTGATTGACATGACCCATTCCATTAGCTTAGCACCCGATCGTTTAGTATGTTGCTATTGCTTTCTTCATGACTTATACATGTTCCTATAACTATGAGATTATGCAACTCCCGTTTATCGGAGGAACACTTTGGGTACTACCAAAGGTCACAACGTAACTGGGTGATTATAAAGGAGTACTACAGGTGTCTCCAAAGGTACATGTTGGGTTGGCGTATTTCGAGATTAGGATTTGTCACTCCGATTGTCGGAGAGGTATCTCTGGGCCCTCTCGGTAATGCACATCACATAAGCCTTGCAAGCATTGCAACTAATGAGTTAGTTGCGGGATGATGTATTACGGAACGAGTAAAGAGACTTGCCGGTAACGAGATTGAACTAGGTATGGGATACCGACGATCGAATCTCGGGCAAGTAACATACCGATGACAAAGGGAACAACGTATGTTGTTATGTAGTCTGACCGATAAAGATCTTCGTAGAATATGTAGGAACCAATATGGGCATCCAGGTCCCGCTATTGGTTATTGACCGGAGACATGTCTCGGTCATGTCTACATTGTTCTCGAACCTGTAGGGTCCGCACGCTTAAGGTAACGATGATAGTTATATTATGAGTTTATGCATTTTGATGTACCGAAGGTTGTTTGGAGTCCCGGATGTGATCACGGACATGACGAGGAGTCTCGAAATGGTCGAGACGTAAAGATTTATATATTGGAAGCCTATGTTTGGATATCGGAAGTGTTCCGGGTGAAATCGGGATTTTACTGGAGTACTGGGAGGTTACCGGAACCCCCCGGGAGCTAGATGGGCCTTAGTGGGCTTTAGTGGAAAGGAGAAAGGGGCAGCCCAAGGTGGCTGTGCGCCTCCCCCCTTCCCCTAGTCCTATTAGGACTAGGAGAGGTGGCCGGCCCCCTCTCTCTCTTTCCCCCCTCAAGGAATCCTATTCCAACTAGGATTGGGGGGGGGGAATCCTACTCCCGGAGGGAGTAGGACTCTCCTGGCGCGCCCCTTGTGGCCGGCCAGCCTCCCCCCTTTGGTCCTTTATATACTGAGGTAGAGGCACCCTAGAACACACAAGTTGATCCACGTGATCTATTCCTTAGTCGTGTGCGGTGCCCCCAGCCACCATAGTCCTCGATAATACTGTACCAGAGTTTAGGAGAAGCCCTGCTGCTGTAGTACATCAAGATCGTCACCACGCCGTCGTGCTGACGGAACTCTTCCCCGACACTTTGCTGGATCGGAGTCCGGGGATCGTCATCGAGCTGAACGTGTGCTCGAACTCGGAGGTGTCGTAGTTTCGGTGCTTGAGCGGTTAGATCGTGAAGACGTATGACTACTTCCTCTACGTTGCGTCAACGCTTCCGCAGTCGGTCTGCGTGGGTACGTAGACAACACTCTCCCCTCTCGTTGCTATGCATCACATGATCTTGCGTGTGCGTAGGAATTTTTTTGAAATTACTACGAAACCCAACAAGTAGAACTTGACGAGGTAACTGTACCTGCTCCCTTATTGGAAAGTAGTACATCACAAAAAACTGTTTCTGTAACAGCTACACCAGTTAGTGAGGAAGTTAATGATAATGATCATAAAACTTCAGAACAAGATACTACTGAACCTCGTAGATCAACCAGAGTAAGATCCGCGCCAGAGTGGTACGGTAATCCCGTTCTGGAAGTCATGATGCTAGATCATGATGAACCTACGAACTATGAAGAAGCAATGGTGAGCCCAGATTCCGCAAAGTGGCTTGAAGCCATGAAATTTGAGATGGGATCCATGTATGAGAACAAAGTATGGACTTTGGTTGACTTGCCCGATGATCGGCAAGCAATTGAGAATAAATGGATCTTCAAGAAGAAGACTGACGCTGACGGTAATATTACTGTCTACAAAGCTCGACTTGTCGCAAAAGGTTTTCGGCAAGTTCAAGGGATTGACTACGATGAGACCTTCTCACCCGTAGCGATGCTTAAGTCTGTCCGAATCATGTTAGCAATTGCCGCATTTTATAATTATGAAATTTGGCAGATGGATGTCAAAACTGCATTCCTGAATGGATTTCTGGAAGAAGAGTTGTATATGATGCAACCAGAAGGTTTTGTCGATCCAAAGGGAGCTAACAAAGTGTGCAAGCTCCTGCGATCCATTTATGGACTGGTGCAAGCCTCTCGGAGTTGGAATAAACGTTTTGATAGTGTGATCAAAGCATTTGGTTTTATGCAGACTTTTGGAGAAGCCTGTATTTACAAGAAAGTGAGTGGGAGCTCTGTAGCATTTCTGATATTATATGTGGATGACATATTACTAATTGGAAATGATGTAGAATTTCTGGATAGCATAAAGGGATACTTGAATAAAAGTTTTTCAATGAAAGACCTCGGTGAAGCTGCTTACATATTAGGCATTAAGATCTATAGAGATAGATCAAAATGCTTAATTGGACTTTCACAAACCACATACCTTGACAAAATTTTGAAGAAGTTCAAAATGGATCAAGCAAAGAAAGGGTTCTTGCCTGTGTTACAAGGTGTGAAGTTGAGTAAGACTCAATGCTCGACCACTGCAGAAGGTAGAGAGAATATGAAAGATGTTCCCTATGCATCAGCCATAGGATCTATCATGTATGCAATGCTGTGTACCAGACCTGATGTGTGCCTTGCTATAAGTCTAGAAGGGAGGTACCAAAGTAATCCAGGAGTGGATCACTGGACAGCGGTCAAGAACATCCTGAAATACCTGAAAAGGACTAAGGATATGTTTCTCATATATGGAGGTGACAAAGAGCTCATCATAAAAGGTTACGTTGATGCAAGCTTTGACACTGATCCGGACGATTCTAAATCGCAAACCGGATAGGTGTTTACATTAAACGGTGGAGCTGTAAGTTGGTGCAGTTCTAAACAAAGCGTTGTAGCGGGATCTACATGTGAAGCGGAGTACATAGCTGCTTCGGAAGCAGCAAATGAAGGAGTCTGGATGAAGGAGTTCATATCCGATCTAGGTGTCATACCTAGTGCATCGAGTCCAATGAAAATCTTTTGTGACAATACTGGTGCAATTGCCTTGGCAAAGGAATCCAGATTTCACAAAAGAACCTAGCACATCAAGAGACGCTTCAATTCCATCCGGGATCTAGTCCAGGTGGGAGACATAGAGATTTGCAAGATACATATGGATCTGAATGTTGCAGACCCATTGACTAAGCCTCTTCCACGAGCAAAACATGATCAGCACCAAGGCTCCATGGGTGTGAGAATCATTACTGTGTAATCTAGATTATTGACTCTAGTGCAAGTGGGAGACTGAAGGAAATATGCCCTAGAGGCAATAATAAAGTTATTATTTATTTCCTTATATCATGATAAATGTTTATTATTCATGCTAGAATTGTATTAACCGGAAACATAATACATGTGTGAATACATAGACAAACAAAGTGTCACTAGTATGCCTCTACTTGACTAGCTCGTTAATCAAAGATGGTTATGTTTCCTAGCCATGAACAATGAGTTGTTATTTGATTAACGGGATCACATCATTAAGTGAATGATCTGATTGACATGACCCATTCCATTAGCTTAGCACCCGATCGTTTAGTATGTTGCTATTGCTTTCTTCATGACTTATACATGTTCCTATAACTATGAGATTATGCAACTCCCGTTTACCGGAGGAACACTTTGGGTACTACCAAACGTCACAACGTAACTGGGTGATTATAAAGGAGTACTACAGGTGTCTCCAAAGGTACATGTTGGGTTGGCGTGTTTCGAGATTAGGTTTTGTCACTCCGATTATCGGAGAGGTATCTCTGGGCCCTCTCGGTAGTACACATCACCTAAGCCTTGCAAGCATTGCAACTAATAAGTTAGTTGCGGGATGATGTGTTACAGAACGAGTAAAGAGACTTGCCAGTAACGAGATTGAACTAGGTATTTGGAATACCGACGATCGAATCTCAGGCAAGTAACATACCGATGACAAAGGGAACGACGTATGTTGTTATGCGGTCTGACCGATAAAGATCTTCGTAGAATATGTAGGAGCCAATATGGGCATCCAGGTCCCGCTATTGGTTATTGACCGGAGACGTGTCTCGGTCATGTCTACATTGTTCTCGAACCCGTAGGGTCCGCACGCTTGAGGTTACGATGACAGTTATATTATGAGTTTATGCATTTTGGTGTACCGAAGGTTGTTCGGAGTCCCGGATGTGATCACGGACATGACGAGGAGTCTCGAAATGGTCGATACATAAAGATTGATATATTGGAAGCCTATGTTTGGATATCGGAAGTGTTCCGGGTGAAATTGGGATTTTACCGGAGTACCGGGAGGTTACCGGAACCCCCCGGGAGCTATATGGGCCTTAGTGGGCTTTAGTGGAAAAGAAAAGGGGCAGCCCAAGATGGGCCGCGCGCCTCCCCCTCCCCTAGTCCTATTAGGACAAGGAGAGGTGGCCGGCCCCCCCTCTCTCTTTTCCCCCTCCGTGAATCCTATTCCAACTAGGATTGGGGGGGGGGGGAATCCTACTCCCAGAGGGAGTAGGACTCTCCTGGCGCACCCTCCTTGGCCGGCCAGCCTCCCCCCTTAGTCCTTTATATACGGAGGCAGGGGCACCCCAGAGACACACAAGTTGATCCACGTGATCTATTCCTTAGCCGTGTGCGGCGCCCCCAGCCACCATAGTCCTCGATAATACTGTAGCGGAGTTTAGGCGAAGCCCTGCTGCTGTAGTGCATCAAGATCGTCACCACGCCGTCGTGCTGACGGAACTCTTCCCCGACACTTTGCTGGATCAGAGTCCGGGGATCGTCATCGAGCTGAACGTGTGCTAGAACTCGGAGGTGCCGTAGTTTCGGTGCTTGATCGGTCGGATCGTGAAGACGTACGACTACATCAACCAAATGCTTCCGTTGTCGATCTACTAGGTATGTAGATCATACTCTCCCCTCTCGTTGCTATGCATCACATGATCTTGCGTGTGCGTAGGAATTTTTTGAAATTACTACGAAACCCAACAAGGATATCATGTAGAAAACCCCTTAGGTAAGGGGAGAGAAATTTCATGACATTACCCATACAACGGTGTTTGGATAATTGAGCAAGAAACATTTAGCATTGGCTTCAAATGTTCTTGTTGATAATTGGAGTAAAATATATATGCTTTGAGATAGCATTGACATGGACTTCAGGCAAAGGTCAGACTTTGGAAACACAAAGGATCCATCAGGAATAACTTGTAGAATAAGTCTTACAATTTCCTCATGGAAGAATGGATAACCTTGCTGAAAAGGAATCTATAACCAATAGGGCCTCTGGCCGGGTGTGCTAAGCACGGCATCCTGGATATGAAAGATGGTAATAACCCAAGGTAAAGAAGAACAAATGTTGGATAGCAAGGAACTCACGGTATATCACAAAACAGGAACAAGTCTTATGTTGGAGGGAATGCAATAATGTTGTCGATGATAACCCAAATCATCGAGGGCAAAGGAAGCTATTTCTCACCAAGAATCTGGTAGATATCTTGGAAGATCTCAGGATGTTGCTGATGACCACGACACATTTGTCGAGAGATTTTATGAAGATGTAATCGGTCGGCGATGACATCAAGTCAACGGAATGATGAAGCGAGAAGCTATTGAGACCATAGGCACAACACAAACTTGAAATCAAGATTGTCATTCAAGGACAATTGTTATGACAAGGAAGATTGACTTAAGATTAGCTCACCTTGAAATTTTTGCTCTACAAAGAAGGACCAGATAGCAAAGTTTAAAATTGGCATGACAAGGATATAGCCAAGTAGGCTAGGAATGACGTGATCGAGTTCAAACTCGTAAGTCACGAAGGTTACCAAGATTTGCTTAATCACGGTGCGGACTTCAGTTAGTTATCGGTGCCTTTGAGTGTTTAATAACTCAGAGCCCATGAAAAATTGGAATCAGTGAGAATGTAGCACTTGATGAAGAACTCATAAGAAGTAGGCAGTTCCATGATAATCTCGAGATACCAGGGGGTAATACTCGATGACAGATCATATTAGAGGTTGGACTAGGGTAATGCTCTGCAGAAGACAAGTGCTCAAATTTGCACGAGAAATGGAATCAAGGAGAAACATGGTCGGAACCATGTCCACAGATACAAGATGAACTTATAACAAGGGGATAATTAATCTTAAAAGAAGCTTCCATGATAAGGTATACATCGTTTCCATGGGCATGAACACAGGGTTCAAGGTCGACTCCCACTTCTTCAATGCATAACCTTTCATTCACTGCTCGTATTTCGAAAATGACATTAGTTGTTGAAAGTTTTTTTTACCTGGTGCAATACCAGATAAGTATGGCCCGTGAAATCTTTCGGGTTCACACTGATTAGGGAAGGCGTAGGTTCAACCCATCAGGGCATCTTAGGAACATATACCACAAACTTCAGAGTAAATAATACAAACTCGGAAGTAGAGCTTTGTTCAAAAGAAGATGATACAATTTACCAAAGGCATTATATACCCATGGAAAGGCTCACAAGGTTATTCAATATGAAGGACACTGTCGGATAAAATCCAACAAAGGAACCGATGGTCCACAAGGGATTTGATGTGAGCATTTGTACTCAACCAGAGGAAGAAGAATGCAAGGAGATCTGATTATAGAAACATCTGACTAATTCCAAGTTCAAATGCAAAAGAATTATGATTTCCAAATCAGGGGATCAGAAGCAACGCTCTGATCAAGGATGGATAAGTTGAGTAGGCTTAGGGGTACAATCGATGGCAATTTGACTGGTCGAGATCCAGCTCATGTTTAAAATGACGTCTGAGCCGAAAGGATGAATTCTGGGATCTGATTAAGGATTGCAACATTTGCAACATATTGAATCAAGGGACCCAAGATGATAAAGGCAAAGGACATCCATGAATATTGCTAGTCATTTGGAACTAACCAAAATGCAGGCAGACAAGCATTTCAAGAGCCATAGGCTAATGAGGATTCTCGAAAGATCGGATAGTACTTTGAAGAATTTTGTGAAACACATGAACAACTAGGGATGAGCGGATACTCGGTAAGAGCGAGGAATTATCCGTAGGGGTATTCATGTGGCAAAGAACTGCAAGGCAGTAGGCACAAAGTATTCTTGAAACAATAGAGAGAATTTCAATGTATCTTGTGATAACAAGATCAACTGGGAAGCATTGTATGAATGGCGAGTATACGTGGTCATCCATAGGGGTTTATCGATGGAGGGGAATTGCAATGTGGATGACCACGTATGGATGACCATAAAGTCTCAAGAGAACATCGGAGAGTATCTTCGGATTCTTCTGGTGCAGCAGACGATCATCTGTAATAAGGGGCTCTCCGGGAGAAAGTATTATCGAGAACCTAAAGTCAGAGTTAGTAAAATCGTTTAACCCGAATAGAAGAGATGTCAGAGTCCCAGAGTATAGGTAGAGAAGTAAAAGATCCTACTAACACCCAATGGCGACGTGTGCCCATAAGACACACAGCCATGTTAGTAAAAGTTTTGCAATGTCTAGACTCAACTTCGACCAAGGAGTTGGAAAGGGGGATTCCTACAGGCAGTCGGCTCTGATACCAACTTGTGACGCCCCCGATTCAACCGTACACTAATCATACACGCAAACGTGTACGATCAAGATCAGGGACTCACAGGAAGATATCACAACACAACTCTACAAATAAAATAAGTCATACAAGCATCATATTACAAGCCAGGGGCCTCGAAGGCTCGAATACAAGAGCTCGATCATAGACGAGTCAGCGGAAGCAACAATATCTGAGTACAGACATAAGTTAAACAAGTTTTCCTTAAGAAGGCTAGCACAAACTGGGATACAGATCGAAAGAGGCACAGGCCTCCTGCCTGTGATCCTCCTAAACTACTCCTGGTCACCGTCAGCGGGCTGCACGTAGTAGTAGGCACCTCTCGAGTAGTAGTAGTCGTCGTCGAAGGTGGCGTCTGGCTCCTGGGCTCCAACATCTGGTTGCGACAACCAGGTAGAAGGGATAGGAGGAAAAGAGGGAGAAAGCAACCGTGAGTACTCATCCAAAGTACTCGCAAGCAAGGAGCTACACTACATATGTATGCATTGGTATCAACTAGAATAAGACTATTATATGTGGACTGAACTGCAGAAAGCTGGGATAAGGGGGGATAGCTAGTCCTTTCGAAGACTACGCTTCTGGTAGCCTCCGTCTTGCAGCATGTAGAAGAGAGTAGACTGAAGACCTCCAAGTAGCATCGTATAGCATAATCCTAACCGATGATCCTCCCCTCGTCGCCCTGTGAGAGAGCGATCACCGGTTGTATCTGGCACTTGGAAGGGTGTGTTTTATTAAGTATCCGGTTCTAGTTGTCATAAGGTCAAGGTACAACTCCAAGTTGTCCTGTTACCGAAGATCACGGCTATTCGAATAGATTAACTTCCCTGCAGGGGTGCACCACATATCCCAACACGCTCGATCCCATTTGGCCGGACACACTTTCCTGGGTCATGCCCGGCCTTGGAAGATCAACACGTCGCAGCCCTACCTAGGCACAACAGAGAGGTCAGCACGCCGGTCTAAATCCTATGGCGCAGGGGTCTGGGCCCATCGCCCTTTGCACACCTGCACGTTGCGAACGCGGCCGGAAGCAGAACTAGCCCCCTTAATACAAGAGCAGGCTTACGGTCCAATCCGGCGCGCGCCACTCAGTCGCTGACGTCACGAAGGCTTCGGCTGATACCACGACGTCGAGTGCCCATAACTGTCCCCGCGTAGATGGTTAGTGCGTATAGGCCAGTGGCCAGACTCAGATCAAATACCAAGATCTCGTTAAGCGTGTTATTTTGAAATAACCGCGAACGCCGACCAGGGCCAGGCCCACCTCTTTCCTAGGTGGTCTCAACCTGCCCTGTCGCTTCGCCACAAAGATCCACACAGAGGGCCGTTGGGACAAAGGCCCTTTCAGCCCCCAATCCGTGAATCACTCGCGGGTGCTCCACAAGCCGACCCGTCTTTAGTCACCACATGTATCCTGTATAAAGTATATAGTATATACCCGTGATCACCTCCCGAGTGATCACGGCCCGATAATATAGCATGGCAGACGGACAAGAATGTATGGCCACTGATGATAAACTAGCATCCTATACTAAGCATTAGGATTGCAGGTAAAGGTATCAATAGTAGTGGCAAGGACAGGCTATGCATCAGAATAGGATTAACGGAAAGCAGGAACATGTTACACTACTCTAATGCAAGTAGTAGGGAGAAGAGTAGGCGATATCTGGTGATCAAAGGGGGGGCTTGCCTGGTTGCTCTGGCAAGAGAGAGGGGTCGTCAACACCGTAGTCGTACTGGGTAGCAGCGGCGTCGGTCTCGATGTCTAGCGAGAGAAGAGGGGGAAGAAACAATAAATATAATGCAAATAGAAGCATGATGATGCATGACATGACAAAGCGTGATGCTAGGTGTGTCCTAACGTGGTACGAGGTGGTACCGGTGAAGGGGAGGTACATCCGAGAAATTATCCCCGGTGTTTCGCGTTTTCGGGCAGAGGAGTCGGAGGGGGAAAGTTGCGTGTTCGCTATGCTAGGGATGCGTGGCGGACGAACAGACTGTGTATTCGGATTCGTCTCGTCATTCTGAGCAACTTTCATGTACAAAGTTTTTCCATCCGAGTTACGGATTATTTAATATTAATTTTCAAAGTTTTAATTCATTTTTAGAATTAATAGAATTAAGTTAATTAGGAAATGCCATTATGACGTCAGCATGACATCAGGGGGATGTCAGCAGTCAACAGTTAGTTGACTTGGTCAAACTGAAGCATGGGTCCCGGTTGTCATTTTCTAAGACTAACTAATCAGGTTTAGTTAGTCTAACTAAATTGATTAGGTTTATTAAATACAATTAATTAGGTTAACTAATTTAATCAATTAATTAAATTATTAATTAATTCTTTTTTATATTTTTTTATCTTCTTTTTTTTCTAAAAGGTTCCAGGGGCGGGCCCCATGTGTCATAGGCACAGGGGCCATAGTGGATTCAGGCAGTGGTTAACGGGGCGGGCGCTGGTTGTGGGCGCTCGTGCCCGAGGGAGCGCGGCGGTGCAAGGCCAACGGGGCGTGGTGGCAGATCGAGGCCGCGGCGCAGCAGCGGCTGAGGCGGGACGGCGTGGCAGTAGCGGCCAGAGGGAGCGGCGGGCACCCGCGGCAAGCTACGTTGGGCGGCGCAGGGCCGACGAACTAGGCGAGTAGCGGGGGTGCGCAGGTGCGGGACGGCGAGGTCCGGCTGGCAAGCAGGGCACCGGGGCAAGCGATGGGCGCATCGAGCACCACAGGGGCGAGCAGCAAAGCGCACGGAAGATAGAGGGCGCACGCGGAGTCCGAGCGTGGCGGAGGTCGATCTGCAGCAGCACGCAAGGGGGGAGAGAGGAGAGGAGCAGAGCTCACATTGGATCGTGTAGGGGAGCCAGAGGGACCCCTGCCGGCGAGGTCCGGCGGCCGGACGGGCCGGTCATGCTCGAGGGCGATGCAGAGGTGCAGGTTGAGGGAGGCCTTCGCGTGGAGGAAGAGTCGCAGGGGCGGAGCTGATGAGGGGAGGCGCTGGAGGCAGGGAGCCGCGAGGAGGAGGCGAGGGGTGGCGGTGCTCGGCGCCACTGGGTGGCGCCCTCTGAGAAGCGGCGGCTTGGGTGTCGGGCGCCCGCTCCACTGAGCGAGTGTGTGTGCGTGTGGCGGCGCGAGTGAGGGGACGAGGGGAACGGTGGGGGATGGAGAGAGAGAGAGTGGATCGGGTTAGGGTTAGGTGGGTGAGGCCATATAGGCTATGGGGTGGCCGGCTGGGTAGTTTGGCTGGGCCGCTTGGCCATCTGGGCCAAGGCCCAGCGGGGAGGGGGGGCTTCTTTTCATTTGATTTTTTTTGTTTAATTACCTTTTGTCTTATTTTAATTTAGTTTTATAAAACTTAAACCTAGTCCCTAAATTAACGATTTAGTTTACTCTACTGCTACAAAGTGTTTGGTACACATTCAAAATAGTTTACATCTTTACAATTCTTAAAAGGGCATTTAATTTAATTATTTCACCGATGTTTTATTTATTTTAGAGCATCTTAGCATTTTCCTAAACATGTGTTTTCTTCACTATAATTACCTATGTAATATTTGGCACCATCCGAACATTTTTGTTTTAATGTTTCAAAAACCTTGTTGTTTGCCATATTTTGAATTTGAATTAGAATCGGTTTTGTACTAACGCTAGATTAGCAACAGTAATTGAGGTGACGTGGCATCATTAGCAGAGGTTCACTGTAGCTTAATTACCCGGGTGTCACAGCCCTAGAGGCAATAATAAAGTTATTATTTATTTCCTTATATCATGATAAATGTTTATTATTCATGCTAGAATTGTATTAACCAGAAACTTAGTACATGTGTGAATACATAGACAAACTAAGTGTTACTAGTATGCCTCTACTTGACTAGCTCGTTGAATCAAAGATGGTTAAGTTTCCTAGCCATAGACATGAGTTGTCATTTGATTAACGGGATCACATCATTAGAGAATGATGTGATTGACTTGACCCATTCCGTTATCTTAGCACTTGATCATTTTAGTTTACTGCTATTGCTTTCTTCATGACTTATACATGTTCCTATAACTATGAGATTATGCAACTCCCGATTACCGAAGGAACACTTTGTGTGCTACCAAACGTCACAACGTAACTGGGTGATTATAAAGGTGCTCTACAGGTGTCTCCGATGGTACTTGTTGAGTTGGCATGAATCAAAATTAGGATTTGTCACTCTGATTGTCGGAGAGGTATCTCTGGGTCCTCTCGGTAATGCACATCACTATAAGCCTTGCAAGCAATGCAGCTAATGAGTTAGTTGCGGGATAGTGCATTACGGAACGAGTAAAGAGACTTGCCGGTAACGAGATTGATCTAGGTATTGAGATACCGACGATCGAATCTCGGGCAAGTAACATACCGATGACAAAGGGAACAACGTATGTTGTTATGCGGTTTGACCGATAAAGATCTTCGTAGAATATGTAGGAGCCAATATGAATATCCAAGTTCCGCTATTGGTTATTGACCGGAGACGTGTCTCTGTCATGTCTACATAGTTCTCGAACCCGTAGGGTCCGCACGCTTAACGTTCGGTGACGGTCGATATTATGAATTTATGCGATTTGATGTACCGAAGGTAGTTCGGAGTCCCGTATGAGATCAGGGACATGACGAGGAGTCTCGAAATGGTCGAGACGTAAAGATCGATATATTGGACAACTATATTCGGACATCGGAAAGGTTCCGAGTGATTCAGGTATTTTTTGGAGTACCGGGGAGTTATGGGAATACGGGGAAGAAGTATTGGGCCTCATGGGCCAAGTGGTGGAAGAGAGGAGGCAGGGTGCGCGCCCCCCCTAGCCCAAACCGAATTGGACTAGGGGGCCGGCCCCCTTTCCTCCTTTCCTCCCTCTCCTTCCTTCTCCCTTTCCCCCTTCCTTTCCTCCTCCTAGTAGGAGTAGGAAAGGGGAGTCCTACTCCTACTAGGAGGAGGACTCCTCCTCCTGGCGCGCCCTAGGAGGGCCGGCCGGCCTCCCCCCTTGCTCCTTTATATACGGGGGCAGGGGGGCACCCTAGAACACACAAGTTGATCATTGATCCCTTAGCCGTGTGCAGTGCCCCCCTCCATCATAATCCACCTCGATCATATCGTAGCGGTGCTTAGGCGAAGCCCTGAGTGGGTAGCAACATCATCACCGTCATCACACAGTCGTGCTGACAGAACTCTTCCTGAAGCTCTGCTGGATCGGAGTTCGTGGGATGTCATCGAGCTAAATGTGTGCTGAACTCGGAGGTGTCGTGCGTTCGGTACTTGGATAAGTCGGATCATGAAAACGTTCGACTACATCAACCGCGTTCTCATAACGCTTCCGCTTATGGTCTACGAGGGTACGTGGACGATACTCTTCCCTCTCATTGCTATGCATCACCATGATCTTGCGTGTGCGTAGGAATTTTTTTGAAATTACTACGTTCCCCAACAGTGGCATCCGAGCCAGGTTTATGCATAGATGTTATATGCACGAGTAGAACACAAGTGAGTTGTGGGCGATACAAGTCATACTGCTTACCAGCATGTCATACTTTGGTTCGGCGGTATTGTTGGATGAAGCGGCCCAGACCGACATTACGCGTACGCTTACGCGAGACTGGTTCTACCGACGTGCTTCGCACACAGGTGGCTGGCGGGTGTCAGTTTCTCCAACTTTCGTTGAACCGAGTGTGACTACGCCCGGTCCTTGTTGAAGGTTAAAACAACACTAACTTGACGAAATATCGTTGTGGTTTTGATGCGTAGGTAAGAAAGGTTCTTGCTCAGCCCGTAGCAGCCACGTAAAACTTGCAACAACAAAGTAGAGGATGTCTAACTTGTTTTTGCAGGGCATGTTGTGATGTGATATGGTCAAGACGAGATGAGATATAAATTGTTGCATGAGATAATCATGTTTGTTAAAGTTATCGGCAACTGGCTGAAGCCTTATGGTTGTCTCTTTATTGCATAAGATTCAAGCGTCATACAATTGCTTTACTTTATCACTATGCGATAGCAATAGTTGCAAAAGCAATAGTTGGTGAGACGACCATATGACGACATGTTGATAGAGATCAAGATGATGGAGATCATGGTGTCATGCCGGTGATGATAGAGATCATGACAGTACTTTGGAGATGGAGATCAAAGGTGCAAGATGATCATGGCCATATCATGTCACATATATTGATTGCATGTGATGTTTATCTTTTATGCATCTTATTCTACTTTGATTGACGGTAGCATTATAAGATGATCTCTCACTAAAAATTTCAAGGTATAAGTGTTCTCCCTGAGTATGCACCGTTGCAAAAGTTCGTCGTGCCGAGACACCACGTGATGATCGGGTGTGATAAGCTTGACGTTCTTATACAACAGGTGCAGGCTAGTTTTGCACATGCAGAATACTCGGGTTAAACTTCATATACAGATATGTCCTTGGAACACTGAGAATGAAAGGTCGAGCATGAATCATATAGTAGATATGATCAACATAGTGATGTTCACCATTGAAAACTACTCCATTTCATGTGATGATCGGTTATGGTTTAGTTGATTTGGATCACGTGATCATTTAGATGACTAGAGGGATGTCTATCTAAGTGGGAGTTCTTAAGTAATATGATTAATTGAACTTTAATTTATCATGAACTTAGTCCTGATAGTATTTGCATAACTATGTTGTAGATCAATAGCTCAAGATGTAGCTCCTAGTTTATTTTTGATATGTTCCTAGAGAAAAACTAAGTTGAAAGATGTTAGTAGCAATGATGCGGATTGGATCCGTGATCTGAGGATTATCCTTATTGCTGCACAGAAGAATTATGTCCTTGATGCACCTCTAGGTGACAGACCCATTGCAGGAGCAGATACAAACGTTATGAACGTTTGGCAAGCTCGATATGATGACTACTTGATAATTTAGTGCACAATGCTTTAGGTCTTAGAATCGGGGATTCAAAGACGTTTTGAATGCCACAGAGCATATGAGATGTTCCAAGAGTTGAAATTAGTATTTCAGACTCATGCCCATGTCGAAAGGTATGAGACCTTTGACAAGTACTTTGCCTACAAAGATGGAGGAGAATAGCTCAACCAGTGAGCATGTGCTTAGATTGTCTGGGTACTGCAATTGCTTGAATCAAATGGGAGTTAATCTTCTAGATAAGATAGTAATTGACAAAGTTCTCTAGTCACTATCACCAAGTTACTAGAACTTAGTGATGAACTATAATATGCAAGGGATAACAGAAACGATTCCCAAGCTCTTCGTGATGCTGAAATTGACGAAGGTAGAAATCAAGAAAAGCATCAAGTGTTGATGGTTGACAAGACCACTAGTTTCAAGAAAAGGGAAAAGGGAAGAAGGGGAACTTCAAGAAGAACGACAAGCAAGTTGCTGCTGAAGTGAAGAAGCCCAAGTCTAGACCTAAGCGTGAGACTAAGTGCTTCTACTACAAAGGGACTGGTCAATGGAAGCAGAACTGCCCCAAGTATTTGGCGGATAAGAAGGATGGCAAAGCGAACAAAGGTATATTTGATATACATGTTATTGATGTGTACTTTACTAGTGTTTATAGCAACCCCTTAGTATTTGATACTAGTTCAGTTGTTGAGATTAGTAACTCGAAACGGGAGTTGCAGAATGAATAGAGACTAGTTAAGGGTGAAGTGACGATGTGTGTTGGAAGTGGTTCCAAGATTGATATGATCATTGTAAGTGCATCTAGTGCCACCCCTAGTTGGTTTTGGAGTATTGACGACAAACCTGGTTGAGGGACTAATGTGTTTGTGAGAATTGCAGGATAACACAGGTAGAAGTCCCTCATTGATTCGGTTTTCCTACCAGAGATGACCCCTAAAAATGTATGAAGACATTGAAGTCAAAGGTGGTATGTGAAGACATTCACATTGAAGACTGTGACAAGAGAAGACATTGTGTGAAGACTATGGAGCGCGAAGACTTAGTTGTTTCGTCGTTCTTTTTCTTCTTTGTTGAGTCATAGGAACCACCGTACTGTTAAGTGGGGTCCAAGTGAACCAGTCAGAATGACTGAAGTGATGCTTAACTAAAATCCTATGTCTTCGAGCGAAGACAATGAGAGCAAATCTTATCCAGAGCTGGATAAGTCAACTTTGCTTGTAGCCCAAGTAAAGTTGCCGTGTGTGTTTGAAATCTGACCGTTGGAACACGTGTCAGTTCCTTAGTGACCCAGGGCCATTTTGGACAAATCATGTCGGGTTGCCTAGTGGCTATAAATAGCCCACCCCCTACACCATAAATTGGCTGGCTGCTCAGAGTTAGTGTACGGCTTTTGTCGTTTGAGAGCAACCCACCTCGAAGCCTTTGAGAGAGAAATCCTTGCGAGGACAAAGCCCTAAACACCCAGAGCCAAATAGTGTTAGGCATCACTGAAGTCTTCTTGTCTGTGTGATCTGAAGACTTATTACACTTGAGGACTGTGAATCATCCAGCCGGTTAGGCGTCGCGTTCTAAGCATCCAAGAGTCATTGTGGATCGCCGGTGAATGAAGTCTTGAAGGTTTGGAAGTCTACCTTGAAGACTTACCAGAGTGATTGGGCGAGGACTGGGTGTCCTTAGCTCAAGGGGAATAAGGTGAAGACGATGTCTTCTGAGTTGAATCTCAGCCTCCCTAACTAGACGTACAATTGTCACAACAACTGGAACTGGTCCAACAAATCATTGTCTTCAACGAGCCACTGTTCTATCCTTCCCATCTCTTTATTTGCAGATTGGTCCTTGTGAAGTCATTGCCTGTTTGCATTATCTATTTGTCTTCACTGTGTGACTGCTTGTTCTGATTGGCTTCATACTATCTTCCGTCCTGATCTATACTGCCTAGCTGCTATTAGTCCTTGTGCTTTCATTTCATTGAATACTTGACTATGGCTTGCTTAGTGCAGTCTACCTTCCGCTTCATGGTAATAGGTTTATTTCTATCGTTTGTCTTCGAAACTTCCATGTTTTGAAGACTTTCATAAAAATCGCCTATTCACCCCCCTCTAGCCGATCACTAGCACTTTCAATTGGTATCAGAGCAAGGTACTCCCTTGTTCTGTGTGATTCGGTTTAACAACCTGGAGTTTTAGCTATGTCGACTGCAGGGATAATCAAAGTCTCCCATGCGTGCCCAGTCTTCGATGGAACTGAATATCCTACTGGATGAATAAGATGCGCATGCATCTGGAAGCCATTGATGTCGACCTCTGGTATGTCGTCAAGAATGGCGTTCCCAAGGCTGGTGAAGGTTTCACCGCTGCTGATGTCAAGAAGTTCGTTCAACTGGATTCCACTGCCAAGAACATCATCTGTGGTCATCTGACCAAAGGACAGTATGGCCGTGTGAGTGCTCTGGAAACATCCAAGCTAGTCTGGGACTGGCTCTCCAAGGTCAACGAAGGCGTCTCAACCTAGAGAGGTCAAAGAATCAGTGTCCTTCGCAACCTCTTCAACCGCTTCAAGAGAAAAGACAATGAGAATGTTCAGCTCACGTTTGATCGACTCACTTACATCACAAATGAGCTTCAAGCCCTCGGCGCTACTGAGATCACCAAGCATGAAGTCTTCAAGACACTCCTGAGATCACTTGACAACTCGTTTGACACCCTAGCCCTGATGATACAAGAACGCCCTGACTTCAAGACACTCGATCCGTCTGACATACTTGAAAGGCTCAACACACATGAGTTTCAGCTTTCTGAGAAAAGAGACATCTACGGTCCCAACTATGGACGAACTCGTGCTTTGAAGGCAAAAGTTGTTTCCTCATCTGAAGAAGAATCTGATTGCAGTTCTGATGATCCTGAAGACATTGGAAAGGAGCTTGCTATGCTTGTGAAGAAGTTCCATAAATTCACCAAGAAGAAAGGCTTCAGAAAGTCCTCACGATCCAGCTCAAGGAATGATGAAGTTTCTGCTCATGACTACAAGAAAAGAACATGCCACAAGTGCAAGAAACCTGGTCACTACATCTCTGAGTGTCCGCAGTGGGACAATGAGAACAAGAAGAAGAAGAAGAGCAAGGAATATGATTCTGACGACAAGAAGAAGAAGAAATACTCAAAGTCTTCTTCCAAGTCTTCATCAAAGTCTTCATCACACAAGAAGAGCTCATCTGGCAAGGCTCGTGCATTTGTTGGCAAGGAAATGGATTCAGAGGAGGAGTCTGCTTCTGAGGAGGCGGAGGTGGAGTCTGAGGAGGAGTCCGATTCTGGCGTTGCAAGTCTGGCTACAGCCTACGTTGCCAAGTCCATCTTCAACACTGAAGACAACGACTTCATCACCGACGCCGATGCAAATTACCAAGACAACTCCGCTCCCACCTACTGCTTCACGGCATGCGGTGCCAAGGTAAACTCACACACTACTCACTATCAAACATCCAGTGAAGATGACTCTGATTGTGGTTCCAAACCCAGCTACAAAACACTTGCTAAAATTGCAACTGAACAACAAAAAGCTATGGAACATATTCAAAAACTGTTAGACAAAAGCGATGACCTGTTAGACGCTGAAATGACTCGATCTCAGTCCTTAATTGAAGACATAAAAAATCTTCATGTTAAGTATGAGGAACTTGATAGTCGTCATGAAACGCTCTCAACAACTCATGAAAAGCTTTCCTATGATTATCTTCAAAGGAAGCAAGATCATGAGAAATTGAGAGCGGCTCATGAAGATCTTCAAAAGGAAAATGAGTCACTTCGCACCAAACAGATCAGTTCCGCTCAGGAAGGATTTGAATCACCATGTCTTAAATGCATTGAGTGTGACAATGCTACTTCTGTTGCTGGTTGTTCTACTGCTGCTACTGTTGCAATATCTTCAACTGTTGATGTGGTAACTAACCCCTCTGCTAAGGATGCCACTGCTATTGCTGATGAAAATGCTAGGTTGAAGACATTGCTTGAAACAGGGATGTACAAAAGTCTCAAAGGGCATCAGACACTATGTGATGTCCTCAAAAGGCAGATCCTGAACCGAAACCCTAGGAAAGAGGGTGTTGGGTTCGGAAGGAAAATGAATGCTGATGGCTCTTACTGGAAACCTGAGCAGTACCCCAAAACCACATGGGTTGCTGCAAAGGAACCTTCAGTGGATCCATCCACCCTATCTGGCTTCACTTGTACTAATCCCATTGTCATTGATGAATCCTTTGATGCAAACTATAAACTGTTTAAGAATCAGAATGGTGAAGTGTTTGCCAGGTATATTGGTACTAACTGCAGGAATGGGCCACCTATGAAGAAAGTCTGGGTGCCGAAAAAAGTGTCTAGAGAATCTTCCTGTGCATGTCGTCATGACACCACAAGTGAAGAAGACAAACCCCAGACCACAGGCTTCATATGGTCCAAAGGCTTCATACAGACAGAGGACTCACCTGAGTTGCACTAATGCAAATGTCTTGCTGGGAAACCATTCTCAGGCCTATGAATATGAGCGCGTTTCATCAAACCGCCATGTTCATAAGACCAAGAACTACTCTTCTTATTCTTATGAGTACTATTGTCCACCTGCAAGACTATTTGCTAGGGCTCCAAAGCCGAAGTTCTCAGATGCTGCACTTAGACTCATTGCTTCGAAGCCACCCTTGAAGATGTGGGTGGCTAAGAAAGCTTAACTTTTTTCTGCAGGGAAGGGTCTCCAGCCGAAAATCAAATACGTCTGAAGCTATTGCTGGGGACCTTAAACATCTTGTAGGGCGCAAGATCAAATGCCCAAATGGTCTTATTATGTATTTTGTTCCTGAGTCGCTTGCTACTTGCCCTATCAGTCCTAACCTCGATCTAAGCTTTCATAATCCACTTGCTCGTCAAATGTTTATGCTTCACAATTCTCTTCGTGAAGCCTATCCCCCTAACTGCACTGTAGGGTATGACACCAGCTGCTTCAGAATGGATTATTGATAGTGGATGTACTAATCACATGACTGGCAAGCGAAGTCTTCTCATGGACTCAACCTTACGTCCATCGGACAAGAGTCACATCACATTTGCTGATACTGGTAAAAGCAAGGTATTGGGTCTAGGTAGAGTTGCAATCTCAAGGGATCAGCACATGGATAAAGTGATGCTTGTTGAATCCCTTTGTTTCAACTTAATGTCTGTCTCAATGCTTTGCGATTTAAACATGATTGTGATGTTTGGAAAACATCGTTGCCTTGTTCTAATGGAATCTGACAAGTCCCTAGTCTTTGAAGGGTATCGGAAAGATGATTTGTACATGGTAGATTTCTCAGCAGGACCACAACTTGCCGTATGTCTTCTTGCAAAAGCTTCAGAATGTTCGCTCTGGCATCGGAGGCTAGGGCATGCTGGCATGAGGAACTTGCACACTCTTGCAAAGAAGAAGCATATCATAGGCATCGAGGGCGTCAAGTTCAAGAAGGATCACTTATGCGGTGCCTGCGAAGCTGGAAAGATGACGAGGGCCAAGCATCCCTCGAAGACAATCATGACAGCGACTCAACCCTTCGAACTGCTACACATGGACCTCTTCGGTCCCACTCACTACTCAACTCTTACTACTACTGCTTGTCTCTATGGCTTCGTCATTGTTGATGATTATTCAAGATATACATGGGTGCATATAATCCTCTACAAGACTGAAGTGCAGGATGTCTTCAGACGCTTCGCCAATCGAGCCATGGACAACTATGGCGTCAAGATCAAGCACATCAGAAGTGACAATGGCACTGAATTCAAAAACACCGGCCTCGACACCTTATCTTGATACTTTGGGCATCACTCGTGAGTTCTCAGCTCCATACACGCCGCAGCAGAATGGCATCGTGGAACGCAAGAACAGAACACTCATTGAGATGGCCCGGATGATGCTCGATGAATACAAGACTCTAAGAAAGTTCTAGCCTGAAGCCATTGATACTGCATGCCATATCATCAATCGTGTTTATCTTCACAAGCTTCTGAACAAAATAGCCTATGAGCTCCTCACTGGTAAGAAGCCAAATGTTAGTTACTTCAGAGTATTTGGTTCCAGGTGCTGGATCAAGGATCCACATCACACTTCAAAATTTGCACCGAAAGCACATGAAGGTTTTATGCTTGGATACGGAAAGGATTCGCACTCCTACAGAGTCTTCAACCTCTTTCACTATAAAGTGGTTGAAATTGTGGATGTGCGGTTCGATGAGACTAACGGCTCGCAAAGAGAGCACCTGCCAAATGTGCTAGATGAAGTTCCATCCAGTGAATCCATCAAGCTTATGGGAACTGGAGAGATCATACCGTCTGAAGCACAGCCCGAAGAGGAACTCATCATCTCTGCACCTGATCAACCTGAAGACTATACTCAGCCTGAAGACAATCCTTCTAAAGACGACAATGATCAGCAAGAGCAAAATCTTCGTCCTGTTCATCCTCGTGCTGCAAATGAAGTACAGATTGAGAGAATAATTGACAGCATCAATGCACCTGGTCCACTCACTCGTTCAAGGGCAACACAACTAGCAAATTTATGTGGGCACTTCGCATTCGTCTCAATATCTGAACCCAAGAAAGTTGATGAAGCCTTCATGGAACTTGAATGGATTCAAGCTATGCAAGAAGAGCTTCAACAGTTTGAGCCGAATAATGTATGGGAACTGGTCAAGCGTCCTGATCCTTGTAAGCACAATATCATAGGCACTAAATGGATATATCGCAACAAGCAAGATGAGCATGGTAAAGTTGTCAGAAACAAAGCTCGTCTTGTTGCTCAAGGATACACTCAAGTTGAAGGAATTGACTTCGATGAAACATTTGCTCATGTGGCTAGGCTTGAATCTATACGCATACTGCTGGCCTATGCAAATTATCATAACATTCTTCTGTATCAAATGGATGTGAAGAGCGCTTTTCTCAATGGCAAGATTGAAGAAGAAGTGTATATTGCACAACCGCCCGGCTTTGAAGATCCAAAACATCCTGACATGGTGTATAAGCTCAACACGGCACTGTATGGCCTCAAACAAGCCCCTCATGCTTGGTATGACACACTCAAAGACTTCCTGAAGAGCAAAGGCTTAAACCTGGTTCCCTAGATCCCACACTCTTCACGAAGACATATGATGGTGAACTGTTTGTGTGCCAAATATATGTGGATGACATTATCTTCGGCTGCACTAATCAGAAATACAGTGATGAGTTTGGATACATGATGCAAGAGAAATATTAGATGTCCATGATGGGAGAGTTGAAGTTATTCCTTGGTCTTCAAATACGACAGCAACGCAATGGCATCTTCATATCTCAAGAGAAATACCTCAAAGATTGCCTGAAGAAGTTTGGAATGCAAGACTGCAAAGGTTACACGACGCCAGTGCCAGCTAAACACCATCTGGGTCCCAACGACAATGGTAAAGAGTTCGATCAAAAGGTATACCGCTCCATGATTGGTTCTTTGCTTTATTTATGTGCATCTAGGACAGATATCATGCTTAGTGTTTGCATGTGTGCCCGATTCCAAGCGGCACCACAGGAATCGCATCACTTAGCTGTGAAGCGAATTCTTTGATATTTGGCTCACACCCCAACACTAGGATTATGGTATCCAAAGTGCTCAGAGTTTGATCTAGTTGGATTCTCGGATGCTGATTATGCTGGTGACAAGGTGGATCGCAAGTCTACATCAGGCACATGTCACTTTCTGGGACGATCACTTGTATGTTGGTCTTCAAAGAAGTAGAACTGTGTATCTCTCTCCACTGCTGAATCTGAATACATTGCCGCTGGATCTTGCTGCGCTCAGCTTCTATGGATGAAGCAAACACTCAAAGACTATGGCATTCATCTAAAGCAAGTGCCACTCTACTACGACAATGAAAGTGTCATCAAGATTGCTAACAACCCAGTTCAGCACTCGAAGACAAAGCACATTGAAATTCGTCATCACTTTCTCAGAGATCATGTCATGAAGGAAGATATTGATATCATACACGTCAACACTGAAGAGCAACTGGCAGATATCTTCACAAAGCCCTTGGATGACAAAATGTTTTGCAAGTTACGGTGTGAGCTAAATATCTTGGAATCCTCAAATGTCTTGTGATCAGGCACACATCCTAACACTTATGCATGTTGATGACTTAGATGTGCAACACACGAAGTAAAGTATATATTCAATCAATGAAGACTTACATTCTGAGTGTGAATACATTAACGTGGAGTTTGACTTCGGAGCGCCACGATAATTGTGCGTCGTGTCTAGGTCTAATACTTCCTATACGGTGGGTAACGCCACCACCAAATTCTTCCCTTAGAAGTGCTCATGGCATTACATTTGCAAGTATTCACATTTTGTTTGTCTTCAATGTTAACATGGCCTCATGTTTATCTTCAATGTACTGATTTGGTTTCTGCCCTCTACAGCATTCACTTATAGCTATGTCTTCACGTTGAATCTTTTAAACTAAGTGAATGTGATCGTGTTGGGGATTGTAGCAGAAATTTAAAATTTTCTACGCATCACCAAGATCAATCTATGGAGTCATCTAGCAATGAGGGGAAGAGGAGCGCATCTACATACCCTTGTAGATCACGAGCGGAAGCGTTCAAGAGAACGGGGATGATGGAGTCGTACTCGTCGTGATCCAAATCACCGATGATCCTAGCGCCAAACGGATGACACCTCCGCGTTCAACACACGTACAGAGCGAGGACGTCTCCCGCGCCTTGATCCAGCAAGCACGAGGAACAGGTTGAGGAAGAGGGCTCCAACAGCAGCACGACAGCGTGGTGGTGGTGGAGCAGCAATACTCCGGCAGGGCTTCGCCAAGCTCTTGCGGAGGAGGAGAGGTGTTGGGGAGGGGAGGGGCTGCACCTTGGATGTTGTATGCAGCCCTCCCCTTTCCCCTCTATTTATAGGGGAAGGAGGAAGGGGGGCAGCCCCCTCTAGATGAGATCTAGAGGGGGGCGGCGGCCAAGGGGAGGGGGCTTGCCCCCAAAGCAAGGGGGCGCCCCCCTTAGGGTTCCCCCCCAACCCTAGGCGCATGGGCCCAAGGGGGGATGCGCCCAGCCCATGTAGGGCTGGTTCCCATTCCTCTATGGCCCATTAGGCCCTCCGAGAGAGGTGGCCCCTCCCAGTGGACCCTCAGAACCCCTCCGGTGGCCCCGGTACAATACCGATATGCCCCTGAACCTTTCCGATGATCGTATGACAACTTCCTACATATAAATCCTCACCTCCGGACCATTCCGGAACTCCTCGTGACGTCCGGGATCTCATCCGGGACACCGAACAACATTCGGTAATCACATACAAGTCTTCCTAATAACCCTAGCATCATCGAACCTTAAGTGTGTAGACCCTATGGGTTCGGGAACCATGCATACATGACCGAGACAACTCTCTGGCCAATAACCAACAGCGGGATCTGGATACCCATGTTGGCTCCCACATGTTCCACAATGATCTCATCAGATGAACCACGATGTCGAGGATTCAAGCAATCCCGTATACAATTCCCTTTGTCAATCGGTATGTTACTTGCCCGAGATTCGATCGTCAGTATCCCAATACCTCGTTCAATCTCGTTACCGGCAAGTCACTTTACTCATTCCGTAATGCATGATCCCGTGACCAACTACTTAGTCACACTGAGCTCATTATGATGATGCATTACCGAGTGGGCCCAGAGATACCTCTTCGTCATACGGAGTGACAAATCCTAGTCTCGATTCATGCCAACCCAACAGACACTTTCGGAGATACCTATAGTGCACCTTTATAGCCACCTAGTTACGTTGTGACGTTTGGTACACCCAAAGCACTCCTATGGTATCCGGGAGTTGCACAATCTCATGGTCTAAGGAAATGATACTTGACATTTAGAAATGATCTAGCAGACGAACTACACGATCTTGTGCTATGCTTAGGATTGGGTCTTGTCCATCACATCATTCTCCTAATGATGTGATCTTGTTATCAATGACATCCAATGTCCATGGTCAGGAAACCGTAACCATCTATTGATCAGCGAGCTAGTCAACTAGAGGCTCACTAGGGACATGTTGTGGTCTATGTATTCACACATGTATTACGATTTCCGGGTAACACAATTATAGCATGAACAATAGACAATTATCATGAACAAGGAAATATAATAATAACCATTTTATTATTGCCTCTAGGGCATATTTCCAACAGTCTCCCACTTGCACTAGAGTCAATAATCTAGTTACACTGTGATGAATCGAACACTCATAGAGTTCTGGTGTTGATCATGTTTTGCTCGAGGAAGAGGTTTAGTCAACGGATCTGCGACATTCAGGTCCGTATGCACTTTACAAATATCTATGTCTCCATTTTGAACATTTTCACGAATGGAGTTGAAGCGACGCTTGATATGCCTAGTCTTCCTGTGAAACCCGGGCTCCTTGGCAAGGGCAATAGCTCCAGTGTTGTCACAGAAGAGAGTCATCGGGCCCGACGCATTGGGAATAACTCCTAGGTTGGTAATGAACTCCTTCACCCAGATTGCTTCTTGTGCTGCCTCTGAGGCTGCCATGTACTCCGCTTCACATGTAGATCCCGCCACGACGCTTTGCTTGCAACTCCACCAGCTGACTGCCCCACCATTCAAAATATACACGTATCCGGTTTGTGACTTAGAGTCATCCAGATCTGTGTCGAAGCTAGCATCGACGTAACCCTTTACGACGAGCTCTTCGTCACCTCCATAAACGAGAAACATATCCTTAGTCCTTTTCAGGTACTTCAGGATATTCTTGACCGCTGTCCAGTGTTCCATGTCAGGATTACTTTGGTACCTTCCTACCAAACTTACGTCAAGGTTTACATCAGGTCTGGTACACAACATGGCATACATAATAGACCCTATGGCCGAGGCATAGGGGACGACACTCATCTTTTCTCTATCTTTTGCCGTGGTCGGGCATTGAGCCGTGCTCAATCTCGTACCTTGCAACACAAGCAAGAACCCCTTCTTAGACTGATCCATATTGAACTTCTTCAATATTTTGTCAAGGTACGTACTCTGTGAAAGACCAATGAGGCGTCTCGATCTATATCTATAGATCTTGATGCCTAATATATAAGCAGCTTCTCCAAGATCCTTCATTGAAAAACACTTGTTCAAGTAGGCCTTTATGCTTTCCAAGAATTCTATATCATTTCCCATCAATAGTATGTCATCCACATATAATATGAGAAATGCTACAGAGCTCCCACTCACTTTCTTGTAAACACAGGCTTCTCCATAAGTCTGTGTAAACCCAAACGCTTTGATCATCTCATCAAATCGAATGTTCCAACTCCGATATGCTTGCACCAGCCCATAGATTGAGCGTTGGAGCTTGCACACCTTGTCAGCATTCTTAGGATCGACAAAACCTTCCGGCTGCATCATATACAATTCTTCCTTAAGGAAACCATTAAGGAATGTCGTTTTGACGTCCATTTGCCATATTTCATAGTTATAGAATGCGGCAATTGCTAACATGATTCGGACGGACTTCAGCTTCGCTATGGGTAAGAAAGTCTCATCGTAGTCAACCCCTTGAACTTGTCGATAACCCTTAGCGACAAGCCGAGCCTTATAGATGGTCACATTACCATCCGCGTCTGTCTTCTTCTTAAAGATCCATTTATTTTCTATGGCTCACCGATCAACGGGCAAGTCAGTCAAAGTCCATACTTCGTTTTCATACATGGATCCTATCTCGGATTTCATGGCTTCTAGCTATTTGTCGGAATCTGGGCCCGCCATCGCTTCTTCATAGTTCGAAGGTTCACCATTGTCCAACAACATGATTTCCAGGACAGGGTTGCTGTACCACTCTGGTGCGGAACGTGTCCTTGTGGACCTACGAAGTTCAGTAGCAACTTGATCTGAAGTTTCATGATCATCATCATTAACTTCCTCTCTAGTCGGTGCAGGCACCTCAGGAACATTTTCCTGAGCTGCGCCACTCTCGGGTTCAAGAGGCAATACTTCATCAAGTTCTACTTTCCTCCCACTTACTTCTTTCGAGAGAAACTCTTTCTCTAGAAAGGATCCATTCTTGGCAACAAAGATCTTGCCTTCGGATCTGAGGTAGAAGGTATACCCAATAGTTTCTTTAGGGTATACTATGAAGACACATTTTTCCGATTTGGGTTTGAGCTTTTCAGGTTGAAGTTTCTTCACATAAGCATCGCATCCCCAAACTTTTAGAAACGACAGCTTAGGCTTCTTCCCAAACCATAATTCATACGGTGTCGTCTCAACGGATTTTGGCGGAGCCCTATTTAAAGTGAATGCGGCAGTCTCTAAAGCATAGCCCCAAAATGATAGCAGTAGATCGGTAAGAGACATCATAGATCGCACCATATCTAATAGAGTGCGATTACGACGTTCGGACACACCATTACGCTGAGGTGTTCCAGGCGGCATGAGTTGTGAAACTATTCCACATTTACTTAAGTGCATGCCAAATTCGTGACTCAAATATTCTCCCCCACGATCTGATCACAAGAACTTGATTTTCCTGTCACGTTGATTCTCAACCTCACTCTGAAATTCCTTGAACTTTTCAAAGGTCTCAGACTTGTGTTTCATTAAGTAGACATACCCATATCTACTCAAGTCATCAGTGAGGGTGAGAACATAACGATAGCCACCGCGAGCCTCAACACTCATTGGACCGCACACATCAGTATGTATGATTTCCAATAGGTTGGTTGCTCGCTCCATTGTTCTAGAGAATGGAGTCTTGGTCATTTTGCCCATGAGGCATGGTTCGCATGTGTGAAATGATTCATAATCAAGAGACTCCAAAAGTCCATCTGCATGGAGTTTCTTCATGCGTTTGACACCAATGTGACCAAGGTGGCAGTGCCACAAGTATGTGGGACTATCATTATCAACCTTACATCTTTTGGTATTCACACTATGAATATGTGTAACATCACATTTGAGATTAAATAAGAATAACCATTGACCAGCGGGGCATGACCATAAAACATATCTCTCATATAAATAGAACAACCATTATTCTCGGATTTAAATGAGTAGCCATCTCGTATTAAACGAGATCCTGATACAATGTTCATGCTCAAAGCTGGCACTAAATAACAATTATTGAGGTTTAAAACTAATCCCGTAGGTAAATGCAGAGGTAGCATGCCGACGGCGATCACATCGACCTTGGAACCATTCCCGACGCGCATCGTCACCTCATCCTTCGCCAGTCTCCGCTTATTCCGCAGCTCCTGTTTTGAGTTACAAATATGAGCAACCGCACCGGTATCAAATACCCAGGAGCTACTATGAGTACTGGTAAGGTACACATCAATAACATGTATATCACATATACCGTTGGTGTTGCTGGCCTTCTTATCCGCTAAGTACTTGGGGCAGTTCCACTTCCAGTGACCACTTCCCTTGCAATAAAAACACTCAGTCTCGGGCTTGGGTCCATTCTTTGGCTTCTTCCCGACAGCTTGCTTACCGGGCGCGGCAACTCCCTTGCCATCCTTCTTGAAGTACTTTTTACCCTTGCCTTTCTTGAACTTAGTGGTTTTATTCGCCATCAACACTTGATGTTCCTTTTTGATTTCCACCTCCGCTGATTTCAGCATTGAATATACCTCAGGAATGGTCTTTTCCATCCCCTGCATATTGAAGTTCATCACAAAGCTCTTGTATCTAGGTGGGAGCGACTGAAGGATTCTGTCAACGACCGCATCATCCGGGAGATTAACTCCCAGCTGAGACAAGCGGTTCTGCAACCCAGACATTTTGAGTATGTTCTCGCTGACAGAACTATTCTCCTCCATCTTACAACTGTAGAACTTGTTGGAGACTTCATATCTCTCGACCCGGGCATGAGCTTGGAAAACCATTTTGAGCTCTTGGAACATCTCATATGCTTCGTGTTGCTTAAAACGCTTCTGGAGCCCCGGTTCTAAGCTGTAAAGCATGCTGCACTGAACCAGGGAGTAATCATCAACACGGGACTGCCAAGCGTTCATAACGTCTTGGTTTGCTGGGGGTGGTGCTTCACCTAGCGGTGCTTCAAGGACATATGGTTTCTTGGCAGCTATGAGGATGATCCTCAAGTTCCGGACCCCGTCCGTATAGTTGCTACCATCGTCTTTCAGCTTGGTTTTCTCTAGGAACGCGTTGAAGTTGAGGACAACATTAGCGTGGGCCATTTGACCTACAAGACATATTGTAAAGATTTTAGACTAAGTTCATGATAATTAAGTTTATCTAATCAAATTATTTAATGAACTCCCACTCAGATAGACATCCCTCTAGTCATCTAAGTGATACATGATCCGATTCAACTAGGCCGTGTCCGATCATCATGTGAGACGGACTAGTCATCATTGGTGAACATCTTCATGTTGATCGTATCTTCTATATGACTCATGTTCGACCTTTCGGTCTTCCGTGTTCCGAGGCCATGTCTGTACATGCTAGGCTCATCAAGTCAACCTAAGTGTTTTGCGTGTGTAAATCTGGCTTACACCCATTGTATGCGAATGTTAGATCCTATCACACCCGATCATCACGTGGTGCTTCGGAACAACGGACCTTAGCAACGGTGCACAGTTAGGGAGAACACTTTCTTGAAATTATTGCGAGGGATCATCTTATTTATGCTACCGTCGTTCTAAGCAAATAAGATGTAAAACATGATAAACATCACATGCAATCAAATAGTGACATGATATGGCCAATATCATTTTGCTCCTTTTGATCTCCATCTTCGGGGCGCCATGATCATCATCGTCACCGGCATGACACCATGATCTCCATCATCGTGTCTTCATGAAGTTGTCTCGTCAACTATTACTTCTACTACTATGGCTAACGGTTAGCGATAAAGTAAACTAATTACATGACGTATAAGTTGACACGCAGGACATAAATAAATTAAGACAACTCCTATGGCTCCTGCCGGTTGTCATACTCATCGACATGCAAGTCGTGATTCCTATTACAAGAACGTGATCAATCTCATACATCACATATATCATTCATCACATCCTTTTGGTCATATCACATCACACGACATATGCTGCAAAAACAAGTTAGACGTCCACTAATTGTTGTTGCAAGTTTTTACGTGGCTGCTATAGGTTTCTAGCAAGAACGTTTCTTACCTACGCCAAAACCACAACGTGATATGCCAATTTCTATTTACCCTTCATAAGGACCCTTTTCATCGAATCCGATCCGACTAAAGTGGGAGAGACAGACACCCGCTAGCCACCTTATGCAACTAGTGCATGTCAGTCGGTGGAACCAGTCTCACGTAAGCATACGTGTAAGGTCGGTCCGGGCCGCTTCATCCAACGATGCCGCCGAATCAAGATAAGACTAGTAACGGCAAGTAAATTGACAAAATCGACGCCCACAACAACCTGTGTTCTACTCGTGCATAGAAACTACGCATAGACCTAGCTCTGATACCACTGTTGGGGATCGTAGCAGAAATTTAAAATTCTCTACGCATCACCAAGATCAATCTATGGAGTCATCTAGCAACGAGGGAAGAGGAGTGCATCTACATACCCTTGTAGATCGTGAGCGGAAGCATTCAAGAGAACGGGGAAATGGAGTCGTACTCGTCGTGATCCAAATCACCGATGATCCTAGCGCTGAACGGACGGCACCTCCGCGTTCAACACACGTACGGAGCGAGGACGTCTCCCGCGTCTTGATCCAGCAAGGAGGAGGGAGAGATTGAGGAAGAGGGCTCCAACAGCAGCACGACGGCGTGGTGGTGGTGGAGCAGTAGTGCTCCGGCAGGGCTTCGCCAAGCTCTTGCGGAGGTGGAGAGGTGTTGGGGAGGGGAGGGGCTGCGCCTTGAATGTTGTATGCAGCCCTTCCCTTGCCCCTCTATTTATAGGGGAAGGAGGAAGGGGGCCGGCCCCCTCTAGATGAGATCTAGAGGGGGGGCGGCGGCCAAGGGGAGGGGGCTTGCCCCCCAAGCAAGGGGGGCGCCCCCCTTAGGGTTTCCCTCCCAACTCTAGGCGCATGGGCCCAAGGTGGGGGATGCGCCCAGCCCATGTAGGGCTGGTTCCCTTTCCTCCACGGCCCATTAGGCCCTCCGAGAGAGGTGGCCCCTCCCGGTGGACCCCCGGAACACCTCCGGTGGCCCCGGTACAATACCGATATGCCCCCGAACCTTTCCGGTGACCGTATGACAACTTCCTACATATAAATCTTCACCTCCGGGACCATTCCGGAACTCCTCGTGACGTCCGGGATCTCATCCTGGACTCCGAACAACATTCGGTAATCACATACAAGTCTTCGTAATAACCCTAGCGTCATCGAACCTTAAGTGTATAGACCCTACGGGTTCAGGAACCATGCAGACATGACCGAGACAACTCTCCGGCCAATAACCAACAACGGGATCTGGATACCCATGTTGGCTCCCACATGTTCCACGATGATCTCATCGGATGAACCACGATGTCGAGGATTCAAGCAATCCCGTATACAATTCCCTTTGTTAATCGGTACGTTACTTGCCCGAGATTCGATCGTCGATATCCCAATACCTCATTCAATCTCGTTACCGGCAAGTCACTTTACTCGTTCCGTAATGCATGATCCTGTGACCAACTACTTAGTCACACTGAGCTCATTATGATGATGCATTACCAAGTGGGCCCAGAGATACCTCTCCATCATACGGAGTGACAAATCCCAGTCTTGATTCATGCCAACCCAATAGACACTTTCAGAGATACCTGTAGTGCACCTTTATAGCCACCCAGTTACGTTGTGACGTTTGGTACACCCAAAGCACTCCTACGGTATCCGGGAGTTGCATAATCTCATGGTCTAAGGAAATGATACTTGACATTTAGAAATGCTCTAGCAGACGAACTACACGATCTTGTGCTATGCTTAGGATTGGGTCTTGTCCATCACATCATTCTCCTAATGATGTGATCTCGTTATCAATGACATCCAATGTCCATGGTCAGGAAACCGTAACCATCTATTGATCAACGAGCTAGTCAACTAGAGGCTCACTAGGGACATGTTGTGGTCTATGTATTCACACATGTATTACGATTTCCGGATAACACAATTATAGCATGAACAATAGACAATTATCATGAACAAGGAAATATAATAATAACCATTTTATTATTGCCTCTAGGGCATATTTCCAACAGATCGGACCCTAACCTTTCTATGCTCCTGTCTCAAGTCTATCTCTCCAAATCATATGCATTCTATTGAAACTGTCGAATGTCTTCGTTGTGTCCTTGTCAGCAGGAGATACAGAGATAAACATTAAATTCGTTTTTAAATGCTCAATCCTTTTGCCTGAAACCCGGAGAAGCGGGAACGACCACCCGACAATCCAGGCGTGCGTGGGAACGTGGAACAACCTCCAATGTGTTGCATGATCGCCACATGTCCTTCAGATATGAACCGCGAGGGGCACCTGCGTAATAACGATGTGCCGTCCCTGTCTCTATAAATACATGCCTCACCCCAGTCATTATCTCTTCTTCCACTCTCACACAAACCCTAGCGCCACCGCTAGCCCTCGGCGACGCCGGCGACGAAGCGCTTAGCTGCCACGACCTCACCGACACCGTCCTCACGCCGGCCGCGGACATCGTCTTCTCCGCCGTCGCCGTAGGTGTCCTCCGTCGCCAAGTTAGGGCACGGAAGATCGAACTGCTCGGCCTTCTCTCCCACTCCGTCTAGCAGTTCCTCGTGTGATAAATAAAACCTCTTTTTACAGTCTTTTTGATCTGATAGATTCATCCTTTTCAACCACAAGTGGTTTCTGTTCCCACAAGTTGGATCTATCTCATTCTGCATCTCATAGCATGCCTAGTATGTTCACTTATGCTTCACAAAGTAGTTAGATTCCTCACTTGTACTTATTCGTGGATTCATACAAATCTAGAACCAACTCTCTACATATGAGTGAATGTCTTCGCACTATGAGGTCAATGTCTTCTAAACCGATTTATCTTCAAAATCTTCTAAGAATGCATATGACCTCTTCCCCTTCCCTCGCACCTTTAATGCTGTCACAGGTACATGTCCGTGAGAGAATCCCTTGGTTCTCATAGTCTGCATTCATTTGCAGAGTTCTTAAGGCATCATATAAACTCTCCTGAAGCCAGCTCTTGTCTGACCAGTAGATGGAAGACTTTGAAAGTGTTGAAGCCTTTCAGTCTAAACTTCATGGCAACGGAAAAATCAGTCAGGAAGGGCGGCAGACAGCGCCGTGGAAACACTGCTAAGGACCTGCCACCGGATCTCTATGAGCTATACAAGTCAGATCCAGAAGAGACCTATGGAGAACGCAAGAACCGAATCCAATGGATTCGAAGACATTAGGCAGAGGAATGGTTCAAGTACAGATTCGTCACCGACGAATATGCTGAGAAGAGTGCCATCAAGGGCCCCTGGGGAGATATCATATACAAAGGTCTTCAGCCCAAGTCGAAGTCCGAAGCTATTGCTCAAGGCTTCTACCCCTGCATGATCCGTGGACCTCAGCCTGCAAATGCCGACCCATCCTCTCTGTTATGGTGTCATGAAGATAATCTCTTCAAGCACAACTATCAGTTTGCAAAGAACTCAGGAAAGGAAAACAAGAAGTCTTTGGGATTAGACTTCAACCCAGGCCCCTCTGCGCCACGTGTCGATGGCACACGAGAAGCTGAACCCAATCTTGTTGGGCCCTTCTACAACTTAGAAGGTCTCATCACTCACATAATGGTTCAAGGGGCAGACGTGGATCAACCTGCAGACGACGCTGATTCTGACGAAGCGCCTGCACCACCGAAGCCTGTGAAGAAAATGAAACCCAAGGCTTCAAAGCCCTCATCTGCAGCAAAGGTCTCACGGACGAAGTCTCTGGCCACTGCACCTCCTGAAGCCAGTGTGCAGTCTGAAGATCTCTCATGCATCTCCAAGTCTGCCAAGTCAAAAAAGCCCATGCAACCCACTGGCCAAGCACTGACCCCTGCTGCTGTCTTGATAAACGAGAATGACGCCATTGATCTGTCTAGCGACGACGATCTTGGTGATGACCCTCTTGAGCAGTTGATCAATAGCAAGCAAGAGGCGGAAATCTTCAATGATCTTCCTCTCTTTGATGTGGAAATCTTAAACAAGTTTATTGATGAGTGGTTTGACAGCCCATTTGTCAACTTTGATGATGTCTAGCTTCCCATTGGCCTCAGCGTCGCCTTCCACGGAGCCATTGCTCCTGAGCTGGCTCTAGCTTAGAAAATTGTTGAGCTGAAGCATAAGATCGATTATGAAAAGGCTCAGTTCAAGAAGCACATGGCCAAGCTTAATGTTGAAGACATTCAAAACTTCAAGGTCATGATGCATGAGCTCAAGGAGGCATTCCACAAGAAACAAGAGGAAGCAAAAGGTTCTCATGAGCGCATGAAGAATCTTGCTGCCAGATGTGTTCAAGGCTACAATGAAGATGAAAAGCGCAAGGCCTTGGGGCGACCAGGTATCGACCCCCGAATGGCTGCCAAGAAGAAGAAGAAGCCAGTTGTGGCAGAACCAGAAGCATCAAGGCAGGAAGAACCTCGCATTGTCTTCCCAGCTAGTATGCCAGGCACGAAACCTAAGGTCCCCACAGTGGCTTCAGAATTCAAGAAAACTAGAGCAGCTGAAGCCGAAGCCAGAAAGCGCAAGACCAAAGCCACCACTGATGATGCTCCCCCAACCAAGAAAAGGAAAACAAAGAAGAGAGACCGGGCTGCTCCCACAGAGCCCCTTCTTGTCGAGCCAATTTCTGTTGCTCGTCCTGCGTCTGAACATCGAGAGCGCCAGTTGATAATTCATGAGCCTGCTTCCACAGAGGCTCCTGAAACTGAAGACAATTCAACTGTTGACCCCATCGCAGCTGAAGACATTAGTCCTCACGACAATGTTGAAGATGATGAAGTCCTTCCTCAGATCGAGCATAATTTGGTATCATCGCCTGTGCTCACGCACAGCGAGCTCATCAGCATTGGTCGTCCTCTGACGCCAACTGCTCAGGATGCATCGTGGGCTGATCACCCACAACAACAAGACACCCCAAGTTCTCCCCAACCACAAGTCACCTCACCAGTGCAAGATGAAGATGACTTTGAGGCCTAGCCAACTCCATCTCCACAGGCGTCGCCAGCGTTACGCAGGCTTCGCAAAGGACCAAGGCCCCAAGTCACTCTTCCGAGTGTTCCAGAAGGAGAAGTGCCCCACCAATCTGTTGCACGTCAAGTGTTTCCAGAAGCCACTCCAACTATGAACGCCTCTAAGTCTGAAGCCAAAACGGCTGAAGATATTCCGGCTGCATCAGCCGATGAAGAAGAAGCACCACATGATGAAGAAAGAGTTGCTACACAACAAACCATTCCTGAAGCTGTTCTCGAGGAGAACGTGTCCGACCATCCAGCTCCTGAAGTGGAGGTTACCAATACTGAGGCGGCCACCAACATCAACACTGAAGCCAATGACGTTGTCATGGCTGAAGCTAATGTGGCGCCTGAAGCTAACGTCACCGCCACCAACAACACTGCTGACGACACTGTTGTCTTCATGCCCGAAGCCAACAATGAAGCACCTGAAGCCAATGTAGCACCAGACGTAATCATTACTCCTAAAGCTATTGTGCCACTTGCAGCCCATGTCAACGAAAATGCCAATGCTCCTATACCCCCTCCAAGACCTCATACTGTTGAGCTAGCATTTGTTCGTGGCCAGCTTGTTATGGTCCGATGGCCCATTCTGGTTCCTCCACCTACCGCGGGTCCACAATTTGACTATCATGTTGAGCACAGGCCTCAAGTCCAGAAGCCCAAGCCAAGACTTCCAAGATTCCCAGGCACTGCAACCTCACCTGGGGTCTTCAATGTGAATGGCTTCGTGGCACATAACACCTTCTTCAACAGCGCCAAGAACCCTTACTCCAAACCTCGCATTTCATCGGATTGGTTCTGGAGCTATCAGCAGCGTAGCTACTATTCATGCGTCTTATACAATCAAGGGAGCATATTTCCACATATGCGTCTCGACACTGAAGCTATAGCTGGCCTGCCCTGTCTAGAAGAAGCGTTGGATTGCTTCAGAGACGCTGGACTCCTGCAATTTGTCACAAACAAGGAACACTAGAATGAAGAGCTTCTATTACAATTTTATGCAACCCTTCACATTCGAGGATACAACAGGGATCCAAAGACTTGGGTCCTTGAGTGGATGACAGGCAATGTCCATCATGAAGCCAAAGCTCTTGATATCATTGAGCTCACAGACCTGCCCACTCCTGGTGAATACTATGAACCAGGTTGTCAACAACACCAGAATGCTTTGGAGAGCATTTTTCAGAAGCCAGAACCCAACATGAGCCAAATGCTGAGCATGATGAAGCCTTTGCCTCACAACGCTGAATACCCATCTGAATTATTTGTTGAATACCTAGAGTATCTGCCTCGCACCATTTACCATATTATCAGAAAAACTCTATGGCCTGTCAAAGGACATTCATCTACAGCGAAGCTTGAAGGAGCAATGAAGACTTTGGTTTTCTATATCTTCAATGGCATCAGCTTCAATGCTCAAGACTTCTTCATCAGGCAGTTGGCTGCATCTGGCTCCGACATTTTTGGTCTGAAGTTCTATGCTCCATGGGTAATGCGTCTTATCAAGCTTCACTCTGCTTTCAACTATCAGCCGTCTGCGCACAATCATCTTGTATTCTTGCCAGAGGTTGATCTGTCGGTTGAAGCTATTTACCCAGAGCCTGCTAAGGATCCGATTTATCTTCACAATGCTGATCGTTAAAACTTCACCCAGCCCATTGAAGGAGTTCAGGCAGTCTCTCATGTTTATCCCTTGGCTGGTAACACACGTGCTCCTTGCGCTCAAACTGACGCCACTGGAAGCACCATTGCCCAAAGGCCTCAGAAGCGATCTTGTGTTCTCAATGGCCAAGAGCTTCTTGTCGCGCTACATCAGGAACAGGATAAGCATCATGACTGGCTTAAGCGTCAGATGCAAAGCCTCTTGGTGGACGTCAATAGCATTCGCAATCTTGCCACCAAGAATATCTTTGTTACACATGAAACCTGTCGGAGGTCTTGGAAGAGTTTGACATTGCTTAGTGCTGAAGCTGATCTGCAAGACGATGGCTTCATAGAAAGATTCAAGTTTGACTCAACTCCTCCAAGGAATGCTCACTTGCGTCAAACTCCCTCACTTGAAGACTCTGACTATTCGTCCTCAGCTGTGATGGTGAATGCCAGAGTCATTGATGACCAAGATGATGCCACTTCACCTCCTCCAACTACAGCGCGTGTCGACACTGCACCGAGATCTTCTGCACCACCGGACCTCAACAACGACCCTGCTGCCTCGCCTGCATCTCATGGGAACGAGTAGAAGCTCTATGTCTTCAAACCTTTTTGGTCATTACTGACAAAAGCGGGAGAAGCATACGAGTTGATAGTCTTCAAGCGGGTCCATATGGGTGGTCACTTTACTTTTTGCTACTTTTGCTAAGTGCTTACAACTCTCGCTTTTTGATACATTTGGTTCTTTGAGTTGTAACACTTAAACTCGATGGTCGTCTGCTACTTATTTGCTATACTGTGATGCGATGATAAATTCCTCATGTGCGATGATAACATCCGCACTTAGGTCATTTTGTAGACGTCCATTTTTCATTATGCATGTCATTATCTTCGTAATATCAAATCATGCATGATGAATTGTCATCATAAGTTGAAGAGGATCTCCACAAGTACAACCTGTCATGTGCATTTGCATTCCAAAAGCAAATTACTTATATGCACATCTTCAGGGGAGCCTTTGCCACTTATGAAGACAATACCCTATCCTTTACAATTTCACATATTTTATTCCCCGTTGAAAACTTCAACTAGTTTGTCATCAATCACCAAAAAGGGGGAGATTGTAAGTGCATCTAGCGCCACTCCTAGTTGGTTTTGGAGTATTGACGATAAACCTGGTTGAGGGACTAATGTGTTTGTGAGAATTGCGGGATAACACAGGTAGAAGTCCCTCATTGATTCGGTTTTCTTACCAGAGATGACCCCTAAAAATGTATGAAGACATTGAAGTCAAAGGTGGTATGTGAAGACATTCTCATTGAAGACTGTGACAAGAGAAGACATTGCGTGAAGACTATGGAGCGCGAAGACTTAGTTGTTTCGTCGTTCTTTTTCTTCTTTGTTCATAGGAACCACCGTACTGTTAAGTGGGGTCCAAGTGAACCAGTCAGAATGACTGAAGTGATGCTTAACTAAAATCCTATGTCTTCGAGTGAAGACAATGAGAGCAAATCTTATCCAGAGCTAGATAAGTCAGCTTTGCTTGTAGCCCAAGTAAAGTTGTCGTGTGTGTTTGAAATCTGATCATTGGAACATGTGTCAGTTCCTTAGTGACCCAGGGTCATTTCGGACAAATCAGATCGGGTTGCCTAGTGGCTATAAATAGCCCACCCCCTACACCATAAATTGGTTGGCTGCTCAGAGTTAGTGTACGTCTTTTGTCGTTTGAGAGCAACCCACCTCGAAGCCTTTGAGAGAGAAATCCTTGCGAGGACAAAGCCCTAAACACCCAGAGCCAAAGAGTGTTAGGCATCACTGAAGTCTTCCTGTCTGTGTGATCTGAAGACTTATTACACTTGAGGACTGTGAATCCTCCAGCCGGTTAGGCGTCGCATTCTGAGCATCCAAGAGTCATTGTGGATCGCCAGTGAACGAAGTCTTGAAGGTTTGGAAGTCTACCTTGAAGACTTACCAGAGTGATTGGGCGAGGACTGGGTGTCCTTAGCTCAAGGGGAATAAGGTGAAGACGCGGTCTTCTGAGTTGAATCTCAGCCTCCCTAACCAGACGTACAGTTGTCACAGCAACTGGAACTGGTCCAATAAATCATTGTCTTCAACGAGCCACTGGTTCTATCCTTTCCATCTCTTTAGTTGCAGATTGGTCCTTGTGAAGTCATTGCCTGTTTGCATTATCTATTTGTCTTCACTGTGTGACTGCTTGTTCTGATTGGCTTCATACTATCTTCCGTCCTGATCTATACTGCCTAGCTGCTATTAGTCCTTGTGCTTTCATTTCATTGAATACTTGACTATGGCTTGCTTAGTGCAGTCTACCTTCCGCTGCATGGTAATAGGTTTATTTCTATCGTTTGTCTTCGAAACTTCCATGTTTTGAAGACTTTCATAAAAATCGCCTATTCACCCCCCTCTAGTCGATCACTAGCACTTTCAATCATCATCGCACACTCCCTATACTTTTGGGATTAGTGTTGAACCTACATAAATGTTATTTGGTGTTTGCGTTAAGCATGAATGTGATTTGATCATGTTTATTACAATACTGTTATTCATTTAAAGTCGGAGAATAATTGTTGTTCTGTTTACATGAATAAAACCTTCAATGGTCATACACCCAAGGTGAATGGTTTATTGAATCTCGATCGTAGTGATACACATATTCATAATATTGAAGCCAAAAGATGCAAAGTTAATAATGATAATGTAACTTATTTGTGGCACTGCCGTCTAGGTTATATTGGTGTAAAGCGTATGAAGAAAATCCATGCTGATGGGCTTTTGGAATCACTTGATTATGAATCAGTTGATGCTTGCGAACCATGCCTCATGGGCAAGATGACTAAGACTCCGTTCTTCGGAACAATGGAGCGAGCAACAGACTTGTTGGAAATAATACATACTGATGTATGCAGTCCGATGAGTGTTGAGGCTCGCGACAGGTATCGTTATTTTCTGACCTTCACAGATGATTTGAGTAAGATATGGGTATATCTTCTTGATGAAACATAAATCTGAAACATTTGGAAAGTTCAAATAATTTCAGAGTGAAGTGGAAAATCATCATAACAAGAAAATAAAGTTTCTACGATCTGATCATGGAGGAGAATATCTGAGTTACGAGTTTGGTCTTCATTTGAAACAATGCGGAATAATTTCGCAACTCACGCCACCCGGAACACCACAGCGTAATGGTGTGTCCGCACATCGTAACCGTACTTTATTAGATATGGTGCAATCTATGATGTCTCTTACCGATTTACCACTATCGTTTTGGGGTTATGCATTAGAGACAACTGCATTCACATTAAATAGGGCACCATCTAAATCCGTTGAGACGACGCCATATGAACTGTGGTTTGGCAAGAAACCAAAGTTGTCGTTTCTTAAAGTTTGGGGTTGCGATGCTTATGTGAAAAAGTTTTATCCTGATAAGCTCAAACCCAAATCGGAGAAGTGTGTCTTTATAGGATACCCAAAGGAGATAGTTGGGTACACCTTCTATCACAGATCCGAAGGAAAGACATTCATTGCTAAGAATGAATCCTTTCTAGAGAAGGAGTTTCTCTCGAAAGAAGTGAGTGGGAGGAAAGTAGAACTTGTTGAGGTAACTTTACCTGCTCCCTTATTGGAAAGTAGTTCATCACAAAAATCTGTTCCTGTGACTCCTACACCAATTAGTGAGGAAGCTAATGATGATGATCATGTAACTTCAGTTCAAGTTTCTACCGAACCTCGTAGGTCAACCATAGTGAGATCCACACCAGAGTGGCATGGTAATCCTGTTCTGGATGTCATGTTACTTGACCATGACGAACCTACGAACTATGAGGAAGCGATGATGAGCCCAGATTCCACGAAATGGCTTGAGGCCATGAAATCTGAGATGGGATCCATGTATGAGAACAAAGAATGGACTTTGATTGACTTGCCCGATGATCAGTGAGTCATTAAGAATAAATGGATCTGAAAGAGGAAGACGGACGCTGATAGTAGTGTTACTATCTACAAAGCTCAAATTGTCGCAAAATGTTTTCGACAAGTTCAAGGTGTTGACTACGATGAGATTTTCTCACTCGTATCGATGCTTAAAAGTCTGTCCGAATCATGTTAGCAGTTGCCGCATTTTATGAAATCTGGCAAATGGATGTCAAAACTATATTCCTTCATGGATTTCTTAAAGAAGAGTTGTATATGATGCAACCAAAAGGTTTTGTCGATCCTAAAATGTGCTAACAAAGTGAGCAAGCTCGAGCGATCCATCTATGGACTAGTGCAAGCATCTTGGAGTTGGAATATATGCTTTGATAAAGTGATCAAAGCATATGGTTTTATATAGACTTGCGGTGAAGCCTGTATTTACAAGACAGTGAGTGGGAGCACTACAACATTTCTGATAAGTATATGTGAATGACATATTGTTGATCGGAAATAATGTAGAATTTTCTGGAAAGCATAAAGGAGTGTTTGAAAAGAGTTTTTCAAAGAAAGACCTCGATGAAGCTGCTTACACACTGAGCATCAAGATCTATAGAGATAGATCAAGACGCTTGATAAGTTTATTCAATGAGTACATACCTTGACAAGATTTTGAAGTAGTTCAAAATCGAACAGTCAAAGGAGTTCTTGCCTGTGTTGCAAGGTGTGAAGTTGAGTAAAGACTCAAAACCCGACCACAGCAAAAAATAGAAAGAAAATGAAAAGTATGCTATGCTGTTTACCAGTCCTATTGTATACCTTAGCATCATTCTGACAAGGGAGTACAATAGTGATCTAGGAGTAGATCACTAGACAGCTGTCAAAATATCCTTAGAGGACTAAGGAAATATTTCTCGGTTATGGAGGTGATAAAAGAGTTCGTCCTAAAGAGTTACGTCGATGCAAGCTTTTTACATCGATCTAGATGACTCTAAGTCTCGATCTGGATACATATCGAAAGTGGGAGCAATTAGCTAGAGTAGCTCTGTGCAGAGCATTGTAGACATAGAAATTTGTGAAATACATACGGATATGAATGTTGCAGACCCGTAGACTAAACTTCTCTCACAAGCAAAACATGATCACTCTTTGGGTGTTAATCACATAGCGATGTGAACTAGATTATTGACTCTAGTAAACCCTTTGGGTATTAGTCACATGGAGATGTGAACTAATCACATAAAGATGTGAACTAGATTATTGACTCTAGTGCAAGTGGGAGACTGAAGGAAATATGCCCTAGAGGCAATAATAAAGTTATTATTTATTTCCTTATATCATGATAAATGTTTATTATTCATGCTAGAATTGTATTAACCAGAAACTTAGTACATGTGTGAATACATAGACAAACAAAGTGTCATTAGTATGCATCTACTTGACTAGCTCGTTGAATCAAAGATGGTTAAGTTTCCTAGCCATAGACATGAGTTGTCATTTGATTAACGGGATCACATCATTAGAGAATGATGTGATTTACTTGACCCATTCTGTTAGCTTATAACTTGATCATTTTAGTTTACTGCTATTGCTTTCTTCATGACTTATACGTGTTCCTATGACTATGAGATTATGCAACTCCCGATTACCTGAGGAACACTTTGTGTGCTACCAAACGTCACACCATAACTGGGTGATTATAAAGGTGCTCTACAGGTGTCTCTGATGGTACTTGTTGAGTTGGCATGAATCGAGATTAGGATTTGTCACTCCGATTGTCGGAGAGGTATCTCTGGGCCCTCTCGGTAATGCACATCACTATAAGCCTTACAAGCAATGCAACTATTGAGTTAGTTGCGGCATAGTGCATTACGGAACGAGTAAAGAGACTTGCCAGTAACGAGATTGATCTAGGTATTGAGATACCTATGATCGAATCCCGGGCAAGTAACATACCGATGACAAAGGGAACAACGTATGTTGTTATGCGGTTTGACCGATAAAGATCTTCGTAGAATATGTAGGAGCCAATATAGATATCCAGGTTCCGCTATTGGTTATTGACCGGAGACGTGTCTCGGTCATGTCTACATAGTTCTCGAACCTGTAGGGTCCGCACGCTTAACGTTTGGTGACGATCGGTATTATGAGTTTCTGTGATTTGATGTACCGAAGGAAGTTCGGAGTCCCGGATGAGATTGGGGACATGATGAGGAGTCTCGAAATGGTCGAGATGTAAAGATCGATATATTGGACGACTATATTCGGACATCGGAAAGGTTCCGAGTGATTCGGGTATTTTTCGGAGTACTGGGGAGTTACGGGAATACGGGGAAGAAGTATTGGGCCTCATGGGCCAAGTGGTGGAAGAGAGGAGGCAGGGCGCGCGGCCCCCCTAGCCCAAACCGAATTGGACTAGGGGGGCGGCCCCCCTTTCCTCCCTCTCCTTCCTTCTCCCCTCCTCCCTTCCTTTCCTCCTCCTAGTAGGAGTAGGAAAGGGGAGTCCTACTCCTACTAGGAGGAGGACGCCTCCTCCTGGCGCGCCCTAGGAGGGCCGGCCGGCCTCCCCCTTGCTCCTTTATATACGGGGGCAGGGGACACCCTAGAACACACAAGTTGATCATTGATCCCTTAGCCTTGTGCGGTGCCCCCCTTCACCATAATCCACCTCGATCATATCGTAGCGGTTCTTAGGCGAAGCCCTGAGTCGGTAGCAACATCATCACCATCATCACGCAGTTGATACGTCTCCAACGTATCTATAATTTTTGATTGCTCCATGCTATTATATACTCTCTTTTGGTTGTTTAATGGGCTTATTTATACACCTTTATATTATTTTTGGGACTAACCTATTAACCGGAGGCCCAACCCAAATTGCTGTTTTTTTGCCTATTTCAGTGTTTCGCGGAAAAGGAATATCAAACAGAGTCCAAACGGAATGAAACCTTCGGGAGCGTGATTTTTGGAACAAACGTGATCCAGAGGACTTGGAGTGGACGTCAAGCAATCAACGAGGAGGCCACGAGGCAGGGGGCGCGCCTACCCCCTGGGCACGCCCTCCACCCTCATGGGCCCCTCATGGCTCAACGGGCCTACTTCTTCCTCCTATATATGTTCACATACCCCGAAAACATCCAGGAGCACCACAAAACCCTATTTCCACCGCCGCAACCTTCTGTACCCAAGAGATCCCATCTTGGGGCTTTTCCCGGAACTCCGCCGGAGGGGGCATTGATCATGGAGGGCCTCTACATCAACTCCATGGCCCCTCCGATGATGTGTGAGTAGTTTACCTCAGACCTTCGGGTCCACAGTTATTAGCTAGATGGCTTCTTCTCTCTCTTTGGATCTCAATACAAAGTTTCCTCGATTCTCTTGGAGATCTATTCGATGTAACTCTTTTTGCGGTGTGTTTGTCGAGATCCGATGAATTGTGGGTTTATGAACAATATTTGAATCTTCTCTGAATTCTTTTATGTATGATTGGTTATCTTTGCAAGTCTCTTCGAATTATCAGTTTGGTTTGGCCTACTAGATTGATCTTTCTTGCAATGGGAGAAGTGCTTAGCTTTGGGTTCAATCTTGCGGTGCTCGATCCCAGTGACAGAAAGGGAAATGACACGTATTGTACTGTTGCCATCGAGGATAAAAAGATGGGGTTTATATCATATTGCATGAGTTTATCCCTCTACATTAGTCCTGGCCATGAGCAGCCCGGCCCGAATGGCCCGGTCCGACCCGGCCCGAAAAAGCCCGACCCGGCCCGGCCCGACGCTGCTCCCGGGATGGGCTCGGGCTGGGCTGAGCCCGGGCCCATCATTTTTGTGTTTTCCTGAGGGACGGGCCGGGCCGGCCCGAAGCTTGACGGGCTTTTACGTGTTCGGGCCGGGCTTGGGCCTAGAAAATAGGCCCGACGGCCGGGCCAGGCTCGGGCTTGGGTTTTTTGCATCGGGCTTGGCTAGGCCCGGCCCGAAGCCCGGCCCGGCCCGAGGTATGGCCAGGTATACTCTACATCATGTCATCTTGCTTAAAGCGTTACTCTGTTCTTATGAACTTAATACTCTAGATGCATGCTGGATAGCGGTCGATGTGTGGAGTAATAGTAGTAGATGCAGGCAGGAGTCGGTCTACTTGTCACGGACATGATGCCTATATACATGATCATACCTAGATATTCTCATAATTATTCGCTTTTCTATCAATTGCTCGACAGTAATTTGTTCACCCACCGTAATACTTATCCTATCTTGAGAGAAGCCACTAGTGAAACCTATGCCCCCTGTGTCTATTCTCCATCATATAAATTTCCAATCTATTTTATTTTGCAATCTTTACTTTCAATCTATATCATAAAAATACCAGAAATATTTATCTTATTATCATTATCTCTATCAGATCTCACTCTTGCAAGTGGTCGTGAAGGGATTAACAACCCCTTTATCGCGTTGGTTGCGAGGTTCTTATTTGTTTGTGTAGGTACGAGGTGACTCGCGCGTGGTCTCCTACTAGATTGATACCTTGGTTCTCAAAAACTGAGGGAAATACTTACGCTGCTTTGCTGCATCACCCTTTCCTCTTCAAGGGAAAACCAACGCATGCTCAAGAGGTAGCAGCAGTCGTGCTAACGGAACTCTCCCGTGAAGCTCTGCTGGATCGGAGTTCGTGGGACGTCATCGAGCTGAACGTGTGCTGAACTCGGAGGTGCCGTGCGTTCGGTACTTGGATCAGTCGGATTGTAAAGATGTTCGACTACATCAACCGCGTTGTCATAACGCTTCCGCTTACGGTCTACGAGGGTACATGGATGATACTCTTCCCTCTCGTTGCTATGCAATACCATGATCTTGCGTGTGCGTAGGATTTTTTTGAAATTACTATGTTCCCCAACATATGGAAGCCGTGAGAAGCGACCTAGAAAGATACAGTGCAGTGGGAGATGTCTTGGATCACAGATGGACGCTGAAAATTAGGACAGAGTTCAGATCCTGCATTTCTGGTGGAGTGGTGGAATGAGCGGAACAGGGCTAGGAAGAATGAGAAGAGAATGCGGCCAGAGGAGCTCGTGCATAGGACCAAGCTTGCCACCTTGGAATACTGGGATGTTGTGGGTAAGCAGAAACAACAAAATCCTAAAGAGACGGCTAAATGGCGGCCACCAGAGGACGGGACCCTTAAGTTCAATATCGATGGAGCACATATGCCGGGGAGCACCCATTCTGCCTGGGGGATCATTGCCCGGGACCATACCGGGGATGTGGTAGCTTTCATGGCTGGGAAGAGTGAGCATGTCTATGATGCCTTCGCAGCTGAACTGCAAGCAGCCACAGTCGCGGTGGAGCTAGCCACACATCTTGGAGCGATCAGGATATGCATAGAAACGGACTCACAGCTGCTGCAGGCTGCACTCGTGCAGAAGGAGCCAAGCTTCACGACATATGCATCGGTCCTGGAACACCTCAAGGTCCAAATGAGGCTATGGTTCTCAAAATGTGAAGTTCTTGCATGTAGAAGCGACGCCAACTGTGTTGCGCACGAACTAGCTAAATTTGGCTATGAATGTAATGTTAACGAACCCACTGTGTTGGAGGTTGATGTCCCGCCATCTGTGGTCGGACCTGTTTTAGGCGATATGCCTAGCATGGTTGAGTAATAAAGCAATTGCTTTGACCCTCAAAAAAAAGTTTTGATCCCAATTTCAGTAGGATCCCCAGGCCTCATTAGCCCATACAGATCCACAAAAAATACCTACGTTAAAGAATAATACTCCCTCTGTTTACTTATATAAAACCTTGAAAACATTAGACAATGTGCAAAACAGCCTATTTTGAGTTGTCTGAAATGACTTACAAAAGTGAACGGAGGGAGTACTACACCTACGAACTCTTACGTAACTTTCCTTCGCCACATCCCCCCTGATTTCTAGGAGGGTGGGCCCCTCCTCCCATCTACTTCCAAATGGAGATTTACGTAAAACTTAACGTAAGGCTTCGTAGGTGTAGCATTGCTCTATGTTAAAAGGGCAAATCCTAGGTTAGTGACACGATAACTCCAAGAATCCAAACACTTCATTAATTAATATTTGTAATAATTTGAAAGCTTTTTTCCACTGATGTAGGATTATATTAATATCAATTACACCCAACCAACAATATATAATCAAGAGTGCACACGTCAAATTATTCAAAAACAATAATTATGTGATCTACGACAAGCAGCAGCCGGTGGATGAGCTTGGGACAACTTCGACCGGCAGGGGTGTTGGGGAGGAGTGAGGCAGTGCGACAAATTGGCACTAGGCAGTGGGGTCAAATAGAGGCGGTGCAGGGGATGCCGTATGCCATGGCGCTGGGGGTGGGGGTGGGGGGGCAACCGATTTGAGACCTCTAAAGAAAAAAGCAACCAATTAGAAGATGTTTAGGAACGAGGGATAATCCTCTATGTTGAGTAAAAACAACATGACGAACTATTCAGATACCCGTGAGTTAAGCTTTGGATCATGTTGTAAATGCTCTGGCTAAACCTATTGATGAAAAGACGAAGTTATAGCTTTCGAATCTCATTTGTCGGTTGTTTCTCGAGAAGGCGTGATTTATATTCTAGTTAATAGTCTCGTGTGTTTCTAAACTTAACCTTTCAAACCTTCTCCCTATCGCAAGAAGTCAATTTTTTTTGAGGGATTAACTTGTCTTCAGCTAAAAGATCCCCTAAACTTAATCTCCTAAAAATATTCATACACAAATTTTTGTACATAAACTCATTTAAAGCACTAATTTAAACTACTTAATTACACAATTCGACAAAATTTCCGCATTAGTACCGTACATAAAATAATTAAGCAGTTCATGCCTACTACATTTGCATCACACATAGCATAATTTCGAGCTAGTCCAAACATTGATATTAAACATATGCAACTACATAAGTTTTCGGCGAAAATCCCGGTAGACCCCTCAATAGAGTGCTGCGACTAGCTGGAAGAAACATAGGGGTAATAGGAGAATGGTTTACCTAGGTTTATGCCTTCACGGTGGAGGTACAACCCTACTTCTTCTCACTTTATATTGCAATGATGTGGTGTACCTGGCACAACGATGAATCAAGGGATAGATTGTAGGATGTCTATTGACTAGCCCTCCCCCGGCTTATAAAAGGGTGTCAAGGGTCTAGGGTTTACATGAGTCCTAACCGACCTAGGCAGTATGTAGAGCCCTCCTCGGACCCGGTCTCTTCATCTCGAACGACAAGTCTTCCGGATCCTTCCTTCTTGAGAGCTCATGGTCCGGACTGATAGTCAGGTTATGTCATGCCCAAGGAGGCCCGCGGCCGGTGATGACCTGCAACTGCACATGACCGTTGCAATTTGTTATAAGTAAAATTGTCAGGTGACTACTAATCCCGCCACTAAGTTGTCACATACACAACTATGTTCGCACGTAGACCATAGTCTGGAAATAGTCTATTCTATTACTAAGGGAATGGTAATAAAAATGGGTTTAATTGAACTACGAACATAAAGGTAAAATAGGAACAAAAGGGAAATAAAATAGATGAAGTGGCGCTTGAGTGATAAATCGTTTTCAGGGGTTCAGATTCATGACTACTAGTACATAGTGTACACGATCGTACAAGTAGACAACCTAGTCTGAGACGTAATGCATGTTATATGTTTTTATAAATGGGAGAAAGCAAAGCAAGTACATATACATGCATATATGCAATAATCATGCATTACATACACCACACAGTTTCTTCTCACATTCAGGTTTTGGCAACGGTGATTAAGGGTCTACTCATGGATGCAATTTAATGGTTGATAATTCCCCTACCAATAGATCAAGGAAGGAGGGAAATAAGCACTGTCACCACAATACCTCCTCAACCTACTATCACAATGATAGTAATAACATTTCATCCATGAAGGCAAATGTTGAGTGGTCGACTTCATCCAACATTAAGAAGATAACTAACATAAACATATTTTAAAGATCGTATATCATTGGCATTAAAATAAGATACTAGAATCCATCCATATTTCCCCAAGAACGAATGCAAATACTCAAACATTTGGATGGAGACCATAGAGGGGGGAGACAAGTTAAAACCTAACATGGTGTTGAGGAAGAAGAGAGGCATGACGATGGCGATGGAGATGGCAGGTGCTAGGCGTCGGTGGAGCCTCATCCTTCCTTCTTCATTGTTGGGTTTCGTAGTAATTTCAAAAAAATTCCTACGCACACGCAAGATCATGGTGATGCATAGCAACGAGAGGAGAAGAGTGTGATCTACGTACCCTTGTAGATCGACAACGGAAGCGTTAACTTGGTTGATGTAGTCGTACGTCTTCACGGCCCGACCGATCAAGCACCGAAACTACGGCACCTCCGAGTTCTAGCACACGTTCAGCTTGATGACGATCCCTGGACTCCGATCCAGCAAAGTGTCGGGGAAGAGTTCCGTCAGCACGACGGCGTGGTGACGATCTTGATGTACTACTGTCGCAGGGCTTCGCCTAAGCACCGCTACAATATTATCGAGGACTATGGTGGAAGGGGGCACCGCACACGGCTAAGAATATGATCACGTGGATCAACTTGTGTCTCTAGGGGTGCCCCTTGCCTCCGTATATAAAGGATCCAAGGGAGGGTGCGGCCGGCCCTAGTAGGAGGCGCGCAGGAGGAGTCCTACTCCTACCGGGAGTAGGACTCCCCTCCCTTTCCTTGTCCAAGTAGGAGAGGGGGAAGGAGAGAAGGAAAAGGGGGGCGCCTCCCCTCCCTCCTTGTCCAATTCGGACTAGGGGGAGAGGGGGCGCGCGGCCTGCCCTGGCAGCCCCTCCTCTTCTCCACTTTAGGCCCATGAGGCCCATTAACCCCCCGGGGGGTTCCGGTAATCCCCTGGTGCTCCGGTTTTATCCGAAACTTCCCCGGAACACTTCCGGTGTCCGAATATAGCCGTCCAATATATCAATCTTTATGTCTCGACCATTTCGAGACTCCTCGCCATGTCCGTGATCACATCCGGGACTCCGAACTAACTTCGGTACATCAAAACTCATAAACTCATAATATAACTGTCATCGAAACCTTAAGCGTGCGGACCCTACGGTTCGAGAACAATGTAGACATGACCGAGACACGTCTCCGGTCAATAACCAATAGCGGAACCTGGATGCTCATATTGGCTCCTACATATTCTACGAAGATCTTTTATCGGTCAGACCGCATAACAACATACATTGTTCCCTTTGTCATCGGTATGTTACTTGCCCGAGATTCGATCGTCGGTATCCCATACCTAGTTCAATCTCGTTACTGGCAAGTCTCTTTACTCGTTCCGTAATACATCATCTCACAACTAACTCATTAGTTGCAATGCTTGCAAGGCTTATGTGATGTGTATTACCGAGAGGGCCCAGAGATACCTCTCTGACAATCGGAGTGACAAATCCTAATCTTGAAATACGCCAACCCAACATGTACCTTTGGAGACACCTGTAGAGCACCTTCATAATCACCCATTTACGTTGTGACGTTTGGTAGCACACAAAGTGTTCCTCCGGCAAACGGGAGTTGCATAATCTCATAGTCATAGGAACATGTATAAGTCATGAAGAAAGCAATAGCAACATACTAAACGATCAAGTGCTAAGATAACAGAATGGGTCAAGTCAATCACATCATTCTCCTAATGATGTGATCCTGTTAATCAAATGACAACTCATGTCTATGGTTAGGAAACTTAACCATCTTTGATTAACGAGCTAGTCAAGTAGAGGCATACTAGTGACAATATGTTTGTCTATGTATTCACACATGTATTATGTTTCCGGTTAATACAATTCTAGCATGAATAATAAACATTTATCATGATATAAGGAAATAAATAATAACTTTATTATTGCTTCTAGGGCATATTTCTTTCATTCATTGCCTTGGCCCTTCCTCTATAGTGGAGATAACTCTTCTACAACAATGGAGGTGTGGTGGCACGTGATGGAGTTGTTGACGATTGATGCCGGTGACTAGGGTTGAGGTGAATATATAGTAGGCCTTCATAGGTCTCCTTTGTAGATATGACTTCATCCCTTTCATCCAAGGGCTCTAAGTGAGCCAAATCCTCTCCCAATAGCTCCCTAGGGTCGCGTAGGAACAAATCATGATGAAATCGATGGAATATCACGGAAGTTATGTCTCACTTCGTAGCCTCCAAGGGTTGATACGAGCATTGTATGACCAGCTAGACGCGCATGCAGTTTCACGTTTTGGTTGTCATTTCTTCTTGCAAACTTTGATTTAGGCGCTTTTGTGCTAGTTGAATTCATCTTGAAATTCTAGTATTGGATATTCAATTTGGACACTTAAAAAAATGTTGAAGTATCAAATTCTCCATAGGAAAAGCCTACATCGATCTTTCTCCGCCCGCACCTCCCATGGAGAAATTTGATCTTTTGCCCCACTTTTCTTCTAACTTTGCAAATCATCAATCCCCAATGTAAAGTGAGGCAAAAGATCCAACCCCCTCCCATGATGCCCTGATCAGATCCCTTTGTGGCAGCAGAGCCGACGGCAACAGGCGGGGGCAGAGTAGCTTGCCTACTCGCCGGCACCGGGATCCTGCTCTCTCCAACTCCCTATCCCGGCCACTGGGTTTCAAGTATGCGGTCGTTCTCGCCCGTCGATAGTTAAAAATCCCGCTCGCCCTCACAAGAGATAATTGCATCTATAGTCCTCGTACTCGCTGGCGACGTCCAATTCAGTCCTGAAACTTGCGTATTGATTCAATACGGTCCCGGTACATGAAAATACGTGATCAATATGGTCCCTGAGGTTGAAACATCAGTCCCGGCTCTACACGTCACATACGTATCTCGTATTTCCGTAGTGAAGGCCACATCCATATGCGGTCCATATGTGAGTGGGCCGAGAAATAAAATGAAAAACAAAAGACACAGCTCGGATTCGAACCGACAAGCTCTGCCCAACCACTTCCCGAGCCGACCACTAGAACAAGTGTGTAATCCTGTTTAATCCGGGCCACTGGGTTTCAAGTATGCGGTCGTTCTCGCCCGTCGATAGTTAAAAATCCCGCTCGCCCTCACAAGAGATAATTGCATCTATAGTCCTCGTACTCGCTGGCGACGTCCAATTCAGTCCTGAAACTTGCGTATTGATTCAATACGGTCCCGGTACATGAAAATACGTGATCAATATGGTCCCTGAGGTTGAAACATCAGTCCCGGCTCTACACGTCACATACGTATCTCGTATTTCCGTAGCGAAGGCCACATCCATATGCGGTCCATATGTGAGTGGGCCGAGAAATAAAATGAAAAACAAAAGACACAGCTCGGATTCGAACCGACAAGCTCTGCCCAACCACTTCCCGAGCCGACCACTAGAACAAGTGTGTAATCCTGTTTAATCCGGGGATGCACGGAATGTTATACGCATATCGCTGTTTCTTTAAAAAAATATATGTGAATTTTAAAATATTCATGAGTTTAAAAAACGTTCATCGATTCACAAAATGTTCATGAGTAAAAAGGAAAATGTTGTGTCTACAACAAATGTCCGTAAAGTTTTTAAAATATTCAAAAAAATGCTTGGGAATTTTTTTAAAAGATAATGCCCAAATTTTAAAAAATGTTCACTGATTCAAAAATATATTGATGAATAAAAAAATTTCATCACAAAAAAAAGTTTCTGAATTTCAAAAGATTTTCAAAAATTTCACGAAATTTTTGCCTATGCACAAAAAAAGTTGTTGACGAGTTCCAAAAAACATGTATGCAGTTTCAGAAAATATTCGTGAATTCAAAATATATTCACTAACATGTAAAAAGTTTATGAATTTAGAAAATGTTCGCAAATTCAAAAATATGGTGAACATTTTGGGAGTGCATCTCCTCACATATTTATATGGAGTGCAACTTACAAAATTCCAAAAAAAATCGCAACTTAGAAAATGTTCACAACTTGTAAAAAATACTAAATATATAGGGCATGCTTCTCCTCACACACACACACACACACTTGGTATTCAAGAATTGATTTTTTTTATGTTCATTGATTCAAACAATGCTCATGATTTAAAAGTAAAAGTTTGTGTATACAAAAATTGTCCTTCAATTTATGAAAATATCCAAGAAAATGCTTGGTATTTAGAAAAATATATTTCCTAAATTTTGAAAAAATATTGTTCACTGATTCAAAAAAATATTGATGAATTCAAAAAATATTCATCACAAACAAAATGTTTCTGCATTTCAAAAGTTATTCACGAATTAAACAAAAATGTTTGCGTATGCAAAACAAAACTTGTTTACGAGTTCCAAAAAACATGTACGCCATTTCAAAAAGTACCATGAATTTGTAAAAAGTTCATTAATTAGGAAAAAAATCGCAACTTCAAAAATATGGTGAACATTTTTTCAATTTGATGGCCAAAAATCATGAACTAAGGAATATTCGCAATTTCAAAAATTCTGTATGCAGTGGGCGCGGGGGGGGGGGGGGGGGGGTACACAGCAGGTTGCTCGCGCCAAATATGAGACTGCCAAAAAAATGAACACGAACAAAAAACCAGAACACACGGAAGACAGATGGGCCGTAGCTATAAAACAAAATAAACAAGCCCGTACAGCCCAAATAAAGACTGTGAATACCTAATTACATTTCTTTTCCTGAGTTTTCCCCTTTTTCGTAGATCCGTTTATTCAAAACGTTTTATCTTTTAAACCGTGCGTCTAAATCTCGAACCGTTTTCATTATTGGATTCCTCGCGTCGAGATCTTCAAAACTAGATCCCATATTGATAGATTTTGACAAACTTTTTTTATGAAAAAAATCCGGCGAAAAAACCGAACCGAGAGTACGGTTTTTTCCCTTTCTGAAAGAGACACGCCCGTGCCTCTCGCGAAATCACACCCGTGTCTGTTGTGGAAGCAAAACCGTGACTCTCGTGGAAGAAAAAAAATAGAAAACGCGTTTTTTTTCGTTTTCGATAGGCACGACCGTGACTCTCGCGAAAGCACAACCGTGCCTCTCGCGGAAGCAAAACCATGACTCTCGCGAAAAAAGAACAGAAAACGCGTATTTTTTCTCTTTCTAAGAGGCACGACCGTGACTCTCACGAAAGCACAACTGTGCCTCTCGCGGAAACAAAACCGTGACTCTCGTGAAAGAAAAAAAACAGAAAACACGTTTTGTTTTTCCCTTTTCGAGAGGCACGGCCGTGACTCTCGCGAAAGCACAACCGTGCCTCTCGCAGAAGCAAAATCGTGACTCACGAAAGAAAAAAAAATAGAAAACGTGTTTTTTTCCGTTTCTGAAAGGCACGGTCGTGACTCTCGCTAAAGCACAACCGTGCCTCTTGCGAAAAAAACCCGTGACTTTCGCGAAAGGAAAAAAAAGAAAACATGTTTTTTTTCATGCAAAAAAAAATTTCGAATTTTTTTTGTTGAAAAGCTAAGGAAGACCGGGAGAAAATCAAAACGTCGAAAAAACCCGGGAAAAAACCGTTTAAAAAGCCGAAAACGCATGCAGAAAAAAAATTCCGGAGGAAGCGTCCAGAGCGTGATACGTGGCGAATATCTGAGAGCGCGTCAAGTGGCGCTGATCGTTGCGAGGCTCCCGATGGAGCGCTCGTTAACTAGTTGCTCCACATTTCTTTTCACTCAAAGAAACCTAAATAAAATTTTCTTATTCTTATAAAAAGGACTAAATATATAGGCCGTGCATCTTTTCAAGTATTGCGTGCGACGCTTGGTCCGCTGGCTAGCGAGCGCTTCCCCGGCCGCAGGTTGAGGGTTCGAGCCACCCGCCCGTGCCAATTCTCTTTGAATTTTTTTTATTTCTCAATATCCCACGGACATATGGGTACAGCCTGATGAGCGGGGCCTGTCTGACGTGGCATACGGCGGGATACACAATACGTATGCAGCGTGTAGAGTGGACTCGGCGGATGGCTACCTCCTCCTCATGGATTCGCTTTCCGCCGCTCTTCGTCAGGTAGGTCACGCCGGCCGCTGCCCTCTGTGCACTAATCTCTTAACCCCCTGCGCAGTACTTTCTTCATTCCACAATATAATGGTTTCTCTATCTCCGTGCTTCAACTTTGACCGTAAATTTAACTACCAAGACCGATTGCGGCGGGAGCAAAAATTATATCAGTGAATTCGTATTCGAAAGAAGTTTTTAATTATATAATTTTTTCTCCCGCCGCAGTTGGTCTCGTTGGTTAAATTTATGATCAAAGTTGAAGCACGGAGATAGAGGAACCATTATATTATGGAATGAAGGGAGTACTGCGCAGGGGGTTGAGAGATTAGTGCACAGAGGGCAGCTTCTTTGCTCGGATGATTTTATCTATTTTGGAACGGAGGAAGTACATGAGAAGAACTAGTATCTGAGCGCAAGCTTCTTTGCTCGGATGATTTTATTTTTGTTTCAATGGTACCTACGGTTGTGCAGTACCCTGAAATTTATCTTGCTCTGGGTTGCATCTAGTTCCGACAATGTCGAGCAACTATATACGAGTGCTTTTGGAAGACTTATGCAGGAAACTGTTTTGCTATTGTAGTGCTACCGCAGTTCACAAGGATATATGAGTGGCATTCTTTGTTTTCCAGGGTTGGCTTGATCTGGCAAGTGCTCGTCACTCGATGGGCGCATCACGTGTTTCGAGTGTGCTGTTTGATCATAAGGAGCAATCTGCAGCCACTATGCTGCAAGTGGATTATTCTGCAGATTTGCAACCATCAGGTAACCATTATTTGAGTTCACAATCTTAATCAACAGTGCATAGCTGCTATGGCAACCATCCTTGTTTTTTTCGAAATCCTTAGATTGATAGTTCCATGTGCATGCCATGAGTTGTTCTTTAATTATGTTTCAGAATCAAAGCCGCATTTTGCTCTGTCGAAGTGGTGCTTGCAAGAAGAATCAAGCTCCGGTGGTGTTATCTGTGTACAAGATGGTACTAAACCAAAACTAAGGTACCGAGGATCAGAAGCTACCCCAGGTATTTGCACAAGTGATCAGGGACACTGTTTCTATTCTAGTAGTGTTTCTACCTGAAATCCTCTTCTTTTGTTAAGGAGATGGTAGCAGGGAATCAGATGCAAGTACTGCAAAGTCTTCTACTGGTGTTGACATTAGCAACCAGGTAAGTGTGATATAAAAACATGTCATCTTTTGCAAACATGGCAGGTAAAAGCAACATATACAACTCTTAAAAATAGAGCACATTTGGTGGTGGATAATGGTTTAAAAGTGACAAAAACCAGAGCACTGCTGTAATTCAGCAAAACCAAGTTTTATCTGCTTGAGTCGTTAATTTGGCCAGGTCACCTGGATATGCTGGATGCCAGACCTGTTGATAGTTCAAAATGAAGTATCAAGACAACAAAACAAAATATTGCAGTATAGGAGTTCTACTCAAGTTTGAGAGCTTTATCTCAAGCTAGTCTGGCTTGTGACTGTTCTATCCAAATTTTGTTCTTGCTAGTAAACACATAATTTCACATTCACATATGTAACGCTGAAGAGTGACAGATTTACTCAGATGCAAAATACAGGTGTGCTACAGCACACCTATGCATTTGTGTCGTGAATAAGACAGCTGTGTAATTCTGGGACGCTTAGATTCTATTGATTGTTCCTTTCCTATGCACTTTAGGTTCAAAGTGCAAGATCAAAGGAATTGTCAGTCTTTGGAAAGTTGGTGTCTCCAAAACTACGAACAACCCAAGTTTCCTTCGAAACAGGTTTTGTTTCTAGTCAGAACAGTAGAGAACCCACTGTCCTTTAGCCTTATATTGATCTAACTTATATCTTTGTTTCATGTAGCACTTGAACTAATTGTGGAGCTAGCGAATTCAAGATCAACCATGCTCTCTGGTTTCTCACAGATAAAGCGCAGATCATGAACCGCTTACCTGATTTGAGGTTCTGTACCCTTGCACACCATATATTCTCGTTGTAGTATCAGTGATATGCAGTCGGCAGCACTTAGAAAATATCTTAATCCTATTTGAAATGTTGATGTACGTGGATATGAAATGGCTACAAGTGCATGAGAGGCTTGCTTTGCGTCTCATTATCTTGCGTTGAGGCAAGCACTATTTCTGCTATCGGCGGTTTCCTTAGTGGAAATCGACGGGGAAACTTGTTGTTCCAAGTAAAATCAGACTCTGAGCAAGAACGATCAGTCGGCCCTGAGCCTTGAGCGTTGCATCTCTACTTTGTACTAATAACAGAGTAATACTGCATCACATAGGAAAATTTACATAACCTCTCTATTCCTTCTTACACGACCCAAAACAACACTCAAAAATCCTAGTATTAAGCGGTCTCTAAGCTAGTTGGAAACCAAGGAAGGCCTGAAGGAAAGGGGGAAGTTAACACAGTAACATGTACAGTAGCTAGAAGCATTCTTCTTGTACCCGGTCTAGAGCCTTGACTGACTGACGACGGATGTGGTTTGGAGAGGTTCAGTTGTAGGTGCCGAGGCTGGTGCGACCCGATGCTCGCTTCTCCGCGGCCATGCCGTCGCTCCTCGGCAGCACGAGGTTGCTGATGGTCCTGACGATCTGCCGCTTCAGCTGCCCCCTCTTCAGTGGAGGCCTCTTCTCCTTTGCGCCGCCGTAGTTGCTGATGCCGCTGTTGCTGTACGAGTGCTCCATGAGAAGGTCCTCCTTCTTCTTTTTCTTCTTGTGTGTGTGTGTGTGTGTGTGTGTGTGAAGAGGACATGAGACGGTGAAAAGTATTTATAGGCGAGCAAAATCATCCGTGCTGTGTTAATACCGGCGTCTCGCCGCACATGTTAGTTTGTTTGGCGGAATAATTTGACCACTTCTAGGCCATGATGTTTTTTATACAGTGAAGGCACTAACTAGGGAACTTATGCCCTTACTTAACCACAAGAGTGCCACTGTGCTAGCTCCCAAAAACTTCTGACCAGTCAATCCAGAATGAATCCAAGCCAATGGAAAATGGAGTAGATATTTAGGGTGTGGGTGTCATATGGAGACCTCTGTCAAAAAATATAAGAGCGGTTGGATCATGAGCCGAGTGTTGATTAAGATTAAGCAGCACGTGGCGGAGTGCTGCCCATTGACTGTTTCCGTCCTCGGAGAGATTCACGTGACCGTGACTGACGGCTCACTCTGGTTTGTTTGTAGCTAGCCCCAAGGTTCAGTGCATCTCTAGCCACTAGCCTTGCTGCCACCGGCGGCCGGCGGCATGCTTGCTTGAGGTGGCAGCGTGGCTGCCTCCGGCGGCTCGCGCATGGACACCTGACCTGCAGCGATCGATCGGGCGGGCACGACCAGCCGCCGGCCGTGACCTTATCCTGACCCGATCACTGCGTACCTCTTCTTAGTTAATTCTGACAAGATATACAGTCACGTGATATGCATGATTACTACGTGAGACGATGCATGGGGCTTTCAGTTTTCAGCTGCATTATCTTGTCAGTGGCACATAGCAAAAAAGAGACAACCCACACTCACTGCCGGTACTATCTGGAAAGAGAAGACACCGGAGCATCTCAGGGGTTAGCAGATGCAGATATGCTGGTACGTGGATTGATTTCCTACCTGCCGTAGGTGAAAGCTGGTGCCCCATGTTACTGGCGGTCATTGGCCCGTCCATCCCATGGAGGCTTCAGAGATGCTCAAAATCCTTCTCTGATCAACACGTGCAGTTTATACGCTTCTAGTAGTAGTAGTATAGTAAATAAATTCAGCGAAAATTCAGGGCCTACCTCTGTTTCTTTTTTACAGCTAGAGTAGCATAAATTCCCTACTTAGTGCCTTGATCTGATCCACACTCCACCTGACATCTCGTAAGAGCCAATCTTACCTAGAAAGCAGCCAGTTTATTCTTGCAAAAGATGTATAGAAAAATAGATAAACACATGCATGAACTAGTGGTGAAAAACTGAAACATCCAAAAATGAGGCTCACCTATTAATTCTCTCCATCTTCAGTTTTTCTTCTTCACCCACCACATCCTTGGTCCACTGGTTCACCTGGGCCCAAAAGTCATGAGAAGAGAGCTCGACTTCCATGGAAATATCTTCCAAGAATGCGTATGTGTTCACTGAAATATGTTGAAAGCTGTTTACTGAAATATTTACCTAGTATGTTTTCCACCTTTAGCAATTGTACTCTGTCAGATGGAAATTTGTCAAATCTTTTAACACGAGAGAATGTGTATCAAGTATGCGTGTATCTCTGAGATAGGTAGAAGGTGAAAGCGCAGGTGTCTGAAACCTTTTTCTACCACTTTGGCACCGTGGCATCCATATCCATTCAGACATCGTAACGGCACAAATATTCCATGTGCAGATGTGCTCCACTTGGATGCGCGGTTGATTGGAGTCACTGTAAATGTGAACGTGAAAAATATTTTGCGACATTACTAAAAGAAGGAAAAAGAAAACAACTACCGCCGCCGCCATCTAATTTTAGCAACATTTTGCATGTAAAATATGAATAAATGAACCATTAGCTCCATCCTCCTTCTTCCGCCGCCGGCGGCGGTCCGCCCCACATGCTACGAACCATTTCATGAACACTTATATTCGTGAGCTTGATGAGTCCAGACTAAAAAAGAAACCGACCATTTCTTCTACGGCCAGCACGCATATTGGGCGACATTCGAAGCCTTGGCGTGTAGAGAAGCTCTCTTCCTTGTCCTCGACCTCTCACTATCTCATGCGTTTGTAGCCTCTGATTGCGGTTGTCACCGACATACACAAGGGAACATGCAGGCTCTACGCGAGCATTGTTAAACAGATCATCTCCGAGGCTTGCAGTTTTCGGCATGCTCCTTCAACTTTGAGGGGCGTGAGATGAACTTTGAGGCGCATAGCCTCGCCAAACACCACTTTAAGACTCTCTCGGAGGCATCATCTTTGGCTCCTTAATCCCCTGGATTTATCTTGTATTCCAATGTATTTCGATATTGATCAATAAATGAGAGTGTGTTTGGACTCAAAAAATAAATAATCCAAAACCTCTTTCCCCTCCCGGCGCGCTTCCAGTCAGCGCCACTCCAGAGCGTTAGCACCCGCATTCATGCTCGATCAGAGTGGACGCGACCGCTCACTGACGCCGGTATTGAAGTGGCGTGCCAGCCGAGAGAGCGTCGCCCGCGCCGCTTCTCAAAGCAGGCGCTGCTGCGCATTCAAACGACACAATGGCCGCCCGTCCTTCTGTCTGCCTCCCACATTTATGGCACACGGTTGCCGAGGTGTCTCCTCTGGTGCCACCCGCCCATCCCTCTGCCAACTGTCATTGCTATATAATCGTTGCCCCGTCTATAACGCAGTTATCCGCCACCGGTCTCTCTCTGTACCACTCTCACCATGAATCCCCCACCCCACCCGCCAAAGCTCTCTGGTATGGGCTGGCATCGGACCAGAAGAAGGATATGGCCGCCATTGTTACCGGCTGGCTGGCCGGCAGGCGGCCAGAGGAGGACGACGTCCCAATGGAGGACGCTGCCGACAACGAGCCGGCGCGACCCTCCTTCTCCACGCCACCCTCGCCGGTGCATTGCACCATGACCATCGGCGAGGCCCATGCCCATTATATGGGCATGATGTGGGAGGAGCTGTTTCGGGAGGCGCATGTTGACACCGCCTACAACCACCGCCTCCTCCAAAAGCACCTGCAGGCGGTGGAGCAGCTCGTCACGCCGGTCCGCGGACCTTGCGAAGCAGGAGGCACTGCTCGAGTCCTACCGCTCCGCCCGGGAGATCCGCCTTGCCCGCTGGCGGTGGGGGAGGTGGCGGCCGCCTACAAGGAGTGTGGTGATGTTCGACGAGACCGACGAGGAGGAGGACATCGCCGAGGCCACGACCACAAAGCCGACACATCCGCGGGGCGTCGCCGGCATCGAGGAAGAGTAGTGCACGGTAGATCGCCGCCGCTCAGGTCCCAGGAAGGCTATCGACCCTCCCCTCCTGTCGACGCCAAACTTGGCACGCTCAACATCGGCGGCCGATAAGTCGCTTTGGTGGCGTCGTGGAGGCAGACAGCTTCACTCTCGAGTCTCCGGAGGTGGAGGCTAAAGAGGCGGAGCTGGAGAAGGAAAAAACTTCAGTTCTCAGGGCTCATGGCCGGACACGGAGAACGGATGCCGACAACCATTTCGATTAGGTATTATTATATCTGCAGAGCCGGACTAGCACCACTTTGTTGATGTAAATGTAATAAAATCCGTCATGTTTATATGAAATCTGGCCGTGTTTAAATGAATTATGTCCGATTAATTTGAACTAAATATACACAACTACGGTTGAATGGCGGCCTCCTGTATCCATATTCATGGACTGCCCCCTATCCGTGGAGAAAATTTACCGCCACATTATTCATCCAAGAGCAGAGCCAAGAGTGGATTAAGCTTAAGCAGCACGTGGCGGAGTGCTGCCCATTGACTGTTTCCGGCCTCGGAGAGATGCACATGACCGTGACGCCTCAGTCTGATGTCTTTGTAGCTAAGCTAGCTTCAAGGTTCAGTGCATCTCTAGCCACTTGCCCTGCTGCCGGTGGCGTGGCCGTATTCTAGCTTGAGGTGTCAGCGTGGCTGCCATCGGCGGCTCACGCATGGACACCGTGCCTCGACCGATCGATCGATCGGCCGGCCATGACCAGCCGCCGGACCTGACCCGACCACGACGTGCCTCTTCTTAATTCTGACAATGTATACAGTCACGTGGTACGCCACCGATTACCACGTTCATTAGTTTGATTGCGCAGGTACGACACGATGCATGGCGCTTTTCTTTCTTCATGAGTTGCATTATCTTGTCAGTGCCTAGCACAAAAGAGACAACCCACTGCTGGTAGTGGCACTCTCTGGAAAGAGAAGACACCTGAGCATCAGGGTACGTTGATTTGATTTCCTAACTGCCGTAGGTGAAAGCTGGTGCCGATGTTACCGGCGGTCATTGGCCGGTCCATCCATGGAGGCTTCAGAGACAGGGAAAATATCCTGTGATACCAAGTATCACATGATACCATGATACCAACTTTGAAAACTCAAAATTTTGTGGTTCAAAAAATTTCGAGAAAAATCATGAGTGTTCATAAGACACATGTCTACTAACCCTAAAAAATTCAGATCCAAAATCAAAACACACGCTGAGAAATAAAAAAGACAAATTCTGCATCAATAGTGTTACAAAAGACAAAAAGCAAAGTTGGCACTATTCACACGTAGATTTGTCTTTTTTGTTTCTTCATGTATATTTCGAATTTGAATTTGATTTTTTTAGGGATGGTAGACAAATGTCTTTTGAACATCTCTAAAAGAATTCGAAATTTTTTGAAGCACAAATTTTGAGTTTTTAGATGTGGTATCATGGTATCATGTGATGCTTGGCTTCAGAGATACTCAAACTCTTGCCTCATCCACACGTCTAGTTTATACACTTCTAGTAGTAGTGGTGGTAGTAGGCAAATTCATCGAATTTTCAGGGCCTACCTCTGTTTCTTTTTTATTTACAGCTAGCATAAATTCCCTGCTTCGTGCCTTGATCAGATCCACACCCCACCTGACACCTCATATAAGAGCCAGTTATTCCCAGAAAGTAGTCAGTGCATGAGCCGAGAGCTCGACTTGCATGGAAATATCTTCGAATAATTTGTTCACAGAAAAATGTTCTTTAAGTTGAAAGTTGTCATTTACAGGTATGTTTTTCACCTACAGCCAATTATACTCTGGTCGATGGGAATTTGTCCCTCTTTTTTTACAAGAGAGAATATATAGCAAGTATGCGTGTATCTTTCAGATAGGGAGAAGGTGAAAGCGCAGAGTTTTTTCTTTTCTTTTCACTTTGGCATGGTGGCATCCATATCCATTCAGATATTGTAACGACGCAAATATTCCACGCGCAGATGTTCTCCACTTGGATGCGCGGTTGATTTGAGTCGCTGTAAAGGTGGACGTGGAATATATTTTGCAACATTACTAGTAGTAAAAAATAAAGCAGGTACTTATCTAGAGCCACGCCTACTATGCTCATGGAGTGCCCAAAAGATTTGAATCGTAAGATAAAAGTATCATGCATTTCGTCTCATGTTATTTAACTAGGTTAGTTTAGCTACCATCTAATTTTAGTGGAGTTTTGCATGTAAAATAAAAATAAATGAATCATTATCTCCATTATGTGAACATGGTTTCGGTTCCGCACTTTCAGGACCTGTGTAGCTCGCTTAACTTGGGTTTTTCAGATCCAGGGTTGAGCAAGAAGCTAGTTGTAGAGTAAGATTGAGAACATTATGTTTTGAGGTCATATTAAGCCGTTTGAGCAAGAAACTTGTTGCGGTCACATGGATCATTAGGGCAACTCCAACGCAGATCACCTACTGAACACCACCGACCTAATGTCCACAGACATGTCCGCAGACAACCGAACAGTTGAAGGCATTCAATCATATCTATCAAGTGTTTGCCCCTTCTCCCATGAAGATAGAAGAAAGAAGGGAGGAAGGGTGAAAGTGGGGTTGTGGTGTGATCCGAGGCTGAGTTGGCGGCGGTCGTGCATTCCCGAACACCTCCAAAGCTCCCCTAATTTGAGGATGATTTGTGAGATTTTAGACATCTGGACTGGCCCAAACGGATTCAATGAGTTGCGTTGGATGGCTAAAAGTGCTTGGACCGTCTGCTTTGGACATTTGCTAGGGGTTTGGTGATCTGTGTTGGAGTTGCCCTTAGTTTTACATAATATAATGTCTTTGGTGATGTCATATGAACTCCATGTAGTCAAGTCTAGGTTATGTCATATTTCCTTCAGTCGGGTTTACAAGACTTATTTGGTTTGTCTTAAGATAAACTTGTTTAAATTTATAGAGGAAAATGGTAACATCTACAGCTTCATATAAATTATTTCTTCTTCTTTGAAAGTGAGGTTGAAATAGAATCCTTCGTCATTGTGATGCACGCAACCATGAGACAAGGCAACGAGCTCAAATACAACAAGTACACTATAAAACATGGAAATTTAACACCGGAAATTCGTAGGGGCACGTGAGTGCGGGGCACTCACCTGCCAAGGCCTGTCGCCCGCTCGATTTGCCTCCCGAGTTGCGAAGTAGTTGAATCTCGCACGAGGGCACAGTAAAAAAGAAAATCTCTCAAAAAATATTTTAGTTTCAGTGATAAAACTTACAGTTTTTCCATCTATAAATGCCAAGTTTCAACAAGTTTCAGAGACATAATTTTAAGCAATTTTTCTGTCAGCCGTAGACACAAAATAATTGATTTTTATCGGTCACTCATACTAAGTTTCAACATTGAAATTTCACATACTTTTTTAAAAGTCGTCCAAATATATTCAAAATGGATCTTATTTCAACACATTGGTCACGAGAAACACGAATATGAAAAAAAAACTTAATTTAAATTTTTTGTTTAAATGATATAGAACTTTGCAAATCGAAAGCCAAAATAAAAAGCCGGCACCAATGACCTGAGTGCACCCGCACGTGCGTGCCGCAAATCCTCGTCCAAATTAACACCAGCGACTAAGTTGACTTCTTGCACAACAACACCTCTAAGAAGGGATAAACGTCCTTGCGCCTATTTTTTGCATTGATCTTTCACGTATTTTCTAGCATTGCCAGCCTCTGAATTCCCTTCAGTCTGTACTACCAAAGGGCCTGTGCGTTGCAACGGGATAAAATAATAACACACGCTTTTAATTTACAAAAAATGGTCTATAATCTGAGTACTTATAGCTATGGCCCAAACAAATATGGTCTTTGCCTACAAAAGAGCAAGTTCAAGGTTCCACATGTCTTCTATTTAAACACGGCTTGCATGTAGATTTAATACGTACAAAGAAACAGGCAAGTGATCTTTCATTTTATCTCCAATCCTGAGTTTGCTGACATGTTTATCCACAATCCGGATCAGTACCGATATGAAAGAAAGACATATAATGCACTGTAGATTAAGATTGCACCCTAGATACTTTTTTTTTAAATGGTTAACAGGTAAAATAACATCATATTCAGATTCTATATATTTTTCTAATCAAATTCCATATATAATATGTTAAATTTGGAGTTACGGTTTAAAAGATATACGTATTTTAATAAAACATTAGAATTTGATATGTACTGCGGGTTTAATATCAGAAAGACCAGGGAGTTTTTAAAAAATAACATGATGGACTAAGAATACTTATGAAAGTGCTAGTGATCGACTAGAGGGGGGTGAATAGGCGATTTTTATGAAAGTCTTCAAAACATGGAAGTTTCGAAGACAAACGATAGAAATAAACCTATTACCATGCAGCGGAAGGTAGACTACACTAGGCAAACCATAGTCAACTATTCAATGGAGTGAAAGCACAATAACTAATAGCAGCTAGGCAGTAAAGATTAGGTAGGAAGATAGTGTGAAGCCAATCAGAACAAGCAGTTACTCAGTGAAGACAAAAGATAAAGCAATCATACAATGACTTCACAAGGACCAACAGTAAGTAAAGGGAAGGGAAGGATGAAACCAGTGACTCGTTGAAGACAATGATTTGTTGGACCAGTTCCAGTTGCTGTGAAAACTGTACGTCTGGTTAGGGAGGCTGAGATTCAACTCAGAAGACCTCATCTTCACCTTATTCCCCTTGAGCTAAGGACACCCAGTCCTCGCCCAATCACTCTGGTAAGTCTTCAAGGTAGACTTCCAAACCTTCACAGACTTCGTTCACTGGCGATCCACAATGACTCTTGGATGCTCAGAACGAGACGCCTAACCGACTGGAGGATTCACAGTCCTCAAGTGTAATAAGTCTTCAGATCACACAGACAGGAAGACTTAAGTGATGCCTAACACTCTTTGGCTCTGGGTGGTTAGGGCTTTATCCTCGCAAGGAATTCTCTCTCAAAAGCTTCGAGGTGGATTTCTCTCAAAAGACAAAAGCCGTACTCTAACTCTGAGCAGCCAACCGTTTATGGTTGTAGGGGGTGGGCTATTTATAGCCACTAGGCAACCCGACCTGATTTGTCCGAAATGACCCTCGGTCACTAAGGAACTGACACGTGTTCCAACGGTCAGATTTCAAACACACACGGCAACTTTACTTGGGCTACAAGCAAAGCTGACTTATCTAACTCTGGACAAGATTTGCTCTCATAGTCTTCACTCGAAGACATACGATTTTGGTTAAGCATCACTTCAGTCATTCTGAATGGTTCACTTGGACCCCACTTAACAGTACGGTGGTTCCTATGACTCAACAAAGAAGAAAAAGAACGACGAAAGAACTAAGTCTTCGCGCTCCATAGTCTTCATGCGATGTCTTCTCTTGTCATAGTCTTCAATGTGAATGTCTTCACATACCACCTTTGACTTCAATGTCTTCTTACATTTTTAGGGGTCATCTCTGGTAGGAAAACCGAATCAATGAGGGACTTCTACCTGTGTTATCCTGCAATTCTCACAAACACATTAGTCCCTCAACTAGGTTTGTCGTTAATACTCCAAAACCAACTAGGGGTGGCACTAGATGCACTTACAATCTCCCCCTTTTTTGGTGATTGATGACAAACTAGTTGAAGTTTTCAACGGGGAATAAAATATGTGAAATTGTAAAGGATAGGGGATTGTCATCATAAGTGGCAAAGGCTCCCCCTGAAGATGTGCATATAAGTAATTTGCTTTTGGTATGCAAATGCACATGGCAGGTTGTACTTGTGGAGATCCTCTTCAACTTATGATGACAATTCATCATGCAAGAAAAGTATGTGAAGATAATGACATGCATAATGAAAAATGGACGTCTGCAAAATGATCTAAGTGCAGAATTTATCGTCGCACATGCGGAATTTATCATCGCATCACAGAATAGAAAATAAGTAGCAGACGACCATCGAGTTTAAGTGTTACAACTCAAAGAACCAAATGTATCGAAAACGAGAGTTGTAAGCACTTGGCAAAAGTAGCAAAAAGTAAAGCAACCACCCATATGGACCCGCTTGAAGACTATCAACTCATATGCTTCTCCCCCTTTTGTCAGTGAGGACCAAAAAGGTTTGAAGACATAGAGCGCCTACTCGTTCCCATGAGGTGCAGGCAAGGCAGCAGGGTCGTCGGTGAGATCCGGTGGTGCAGAGGAACTTGGTGCAGTGTCGTCACGCGCTGAAGTTGGAGGAGGTGAAGTTGCATCATCTTGGTCATCGATGACTCTGGCATTTACGGTCGTCATCGATGAATCTGGCATTTACGGTCGCAGCTGAGGACGAGTATTCAGAGTCTTCAAGTTAGGGAGTCCGACACAAGTGAGCATTTCTGGGAGGAGTTGAGTCAAACTTGAAGCGTTCGGTGAAGCCATCGTCGTGCAGATCAGCTTCAGCACTCGGTAGGGTCAAACTCTTCCACGACCTCCGACAGGTTTCATGAGTGACAAAGGCATTCTTGGTGGCAAGATTGCGAATGCGGTTGACACCCACCAAGAGGCTTTGCATCTGACGCTTAAGCCAGTCGTGATGTTTGTCCTGTTTCTGATGCAGCGCGATGAGAAGCTCTCGGTCATTGAGGACACGAGATCATCTTTGAGGCCTTTGCGCAATGGTGCTACCAGTGGCATCAGTTTGAGCACGAGGGGCATGTGTGTTTCCAGCAAGGGGATAAACACGAGACACTGCTGGAATTCCTTCAATGGGCTGGGTGAAGCATTGGTGATCAGCATTGTGAAGATAAATGGGATCCTTAGCAGGCTCTGGGTAAATGGCTTCAACTGACAGATCAACCTCGGGCAAGAATATAAGATGATTGCGCGCAGACGGCTGATAGTTGAAGGCTGAGTGACGCTTGATCAGACGCATGACCCATGGAGCATAGAATTTCAACCCAAAGATGTCGGAGCCAGACACAGCCAACTGCCTGATGAAGAAGTCTTGAGCATTGAAGCTGATGCCATTGAAGATATAGAAAACCAAAGTCTTCATTGCTCCTTCAAGCTTTGCTACAGATGAGTGTCCTTTGACAGGCCATAGAGTCTTCTTGATGATGTGGTAAATGGTGCGAGGCAGGTACTCTAGGTCTGCAACAAAGAACTCAGATGGGTATTCAGCGTCGTGAGGCAGAGGCTTTATCATGCTCAGCATTTGACTCATGTTGGGTTCTGGCTTCTGAAAGATGCTTTCCAAGGCATTTTGATGTTGTTGACAACCTGGTTCATAGTATTCACCAGGAGTGTGCAGGCCTGTGAGCTCAATGATATCAAGAGCTTTAGCTTCATGATGGACATTGCCTGTCATCCACTTAAGGACCCAAGTCTTCCGATCCCTGTTGTAGCCTTGAATATGAAGAGTGGCATAGAATTGAAGCAGCAATTCTTCATTCCAGTGCTCCTTGTTAGTGATGAACTGCAACAGACCAGCATCTCTGAAACAGTCCAATGCTTCTTCGAGGCAGGGCAGACCAGCTATAGCTTCAGAGTCGAGGCGCATATGTGGAAATATGCGCCCTTGATTGTATAGGACACATGAATAGTAGCCGCGCTGCTGATAGCTTCAGAACCGATATAAGGAAATGTGTGGTCCGGTATAAGGGTTCTTGGAGCTGTTGAAGAAGGTATTATGTGCCACGAAGCCATTCGCAATGAAGACCCCAGGTGAAGTGGCAGTTCCTGGGAAACGTGGAAGTCTTGGCTTGGGCTTTTGGACTTGAGGCATGTACTCGACGTGGTACTCAAATTGTGGACCAGTAGTAGGCGGAGGAGTCAGAATAGGCCATCAAACCATAACTGGCTGACCACGATCAAATGCCAGCTCCATTGTGTGAGGTCTTGGAGGGGGAACAGGGGCATTGGCATTGTCTTCATGGGCTTCAGGGGCCACATGTGCTTCAGGTACTTGGACCTCAGGTGTTGCAGCATTGACTTCAGGTGTTGCAGCATTGACTTCTGGTGCCTCATTGGCTTCTGGTGCCTCATTGGCTTCCGGCGACATATTGGCGTCAATCATGATAACGTCATTAGCGTCAGCAATGATGTTGGTGGTTACTTCAGGGTTGTTAACCTCCACTTCAGAAGCTGGAGGGTCGGTCACGTTCTCCTCGAGAACAACATCTTGGTGAGACGGGGGTGTAGCAATTCTTGTGTCTCTTGGGGTTTCTTCTTCATCTTCTTCTTCATAGGCTGATGCAGCCGGAATGTCTTCAGCCATTTTGGCTTCGGGTTCAGACATGTGCATTGTGGGAGAGACTTGGGGCCTTGGTCCTTTGCGAAGCCTGCATAATGCGGGCAACACTTGTGGAGATGGAGTGTGTTGGGCCACAAAGTCATCATCATCTTGCACTGTTGGGGTAGCTTGCGGTTGGGGAGAGCTTGGAGTGTCTTGTCTCTGTGGGTGATCAGCCCATGATGCATCCTGAGCAGTTGGCGTCAGAGGACGACCAATGCTGATGAGTTCGCTGTGCGTAAGCATAGGCGATGATACCAATTGGTGCTCGATCTGAGGAAGGACTTCATCATCTTCAACATTGTCATGGTGACCAATGTCTTCAGCAGCAGAGGGGTCAACTGCTGGAATGTCTTCAGCTTCAGGAGCCTCTGTGGAAGCAGGCTCATGAATTACCATCCATCATTCTTGATGCGAAGAGGCAGGACAAGCAACCGAGATGGGCTCAACAATAAGGGGCTCTGTGGGAGCAACCCGATCTTTCTTGGTTTTGTGCTTCTTCTTGGAGGGAGCGACATCAGAAGCTTCAGGATGTTTTCTCTTTCTGGCTTCAGCCTCGGTAGCCCTTGTCTTCTTTAATTCTGAAGCCACTGTGGGGACCTTAGGCTTCGAGCCTGTCATACTGGCTGAGAATACAATGGGATGTGCTTCCTGCCTTGTTGCTTCGGGTTCGGCCACAACTGGCTTCTTCTTCTTCTTTGTAGCCATCCTGGGATCGATGCCAGGACGCCCAAGAGCCATGCGCTTTTCAGCTTCATTGTAGGCTTGCACACACTTGTCAGCCAGACTCTTCATGTGCCTACGAGAACCTTTAGCTTCTTTGCGTTTCTTGAGAAAGGCTTCCTTGAACTCGTGCAGCATAGTCTTGAAGTTCTTGACATCTTGCACGTTGAGCTTTGCCATGTGCTGCTTGAACTGAGCTTTCTCATAGTCGATCTTTTGCTTCAGTTCAACGATGCGCTGAGCTAGAGCTAGCTCAGAAGTAATGGCGCTAGTGAAAGTGACGCTGAGGCCAATTGGAAGTTGCAGATCATCAAAGTTGAGATTGGGGGTTTCAAACCACTCATCAGTGAAGTTGTGAAGGATTGCCATGTCAAAGAGAGGCAAATCATTGAAGATTTCTGCTTCTTCATTGCTCTTGATCAGTTGCTCAAGAGCGTCATCTGCAAGATCTTCATCGCTGGACAGATCAATGGCGTCATTGCGCAGAATAGCAACAACAGTCAGTTCTTGGCTGGTGGGTTGCAAGGGCATCTTTACTCTCGAGGGCTTGGAGATGCGTGACAAATCTTCAGACTGCACACTATGTTTAGGAGGTGCAGTGGCCAGAGGCTTCGCCTGTAAGACCTTTGGTGCAGGAGCAGGCTTTGAAGCTTTAGGCTTCTTCAGTTTCTTTGACTTCGGCGGTGCAAGCGCTTCATCAGATTCAGCGTCATCTGCAGGCTCATCCACGGCTATCCCTTGAACCATGATATGAGTGATGAGACCTTCCAGGTTGTAGAAGGGCCCAACAAGATTGGGTTCAGCTTCGCGCGTGCCATCATCACGAGGAGCAGAGGGGCCTGGATTGAAGTCTAAGCCTCGTGACTTCTTGTTCTCTTTGGCCGAGTTCCTGGCAAACTGAAGGTTGCGCTTGAACAGATTATCATCGTGGCACCACAGTAATGAAGATAGGTCTGCATCCAAAGGCTGCGATCTACGGACCAAGCAAGGATAGAAGTCTTGTTCAATGGCTTCAGCTCTGGACTTGGGTTGAAGATTTCTGTATAGAATGTCTCTCCATGGTCGTTTGATGGCATTCTTCTCAGCATACTCCTGGGTCACGAACCTGTACTTGAACCACTGTTCTGCCCAATATCTTCGAATCCATTGGATTCGAGTTTTTCGCTGATTGTAGTCCTCCTCTGGATCTGTCTTGTACAGCTCATAGAGGTTAGGAGGCAAATCTCTTGAGGTGTTCAATGGCTTTTGTAAGTGCATCTAGTGCCACCCCTAGTTGGTTTTGGAGTATTGACGACAAACCTAGTTGAGGGACTAATGTGTTTGTGAGAATTGTAGGATAACACAGGTAGAAGTCCCTCATTGATTCGGTGTTCCTACCAGAGATGATCCCTAAAAATGAATGAAGACATTGAAGTCAAATGTGGTATGTGAAGACATTCACATTGAAGACTATGACAAGAGAAGACATCGCATGAGGACTATGGAGCGTGAAGACTTAGTTCTTTCATTGTTCTTTTTCTTCTTTGTTGAGTCATAGGAACCACTGTACTGTTAAGTGGGGTCCAAGAGAGCCAGTCAGAATGACTGAAGTGATGCTTAACCAAAATCCTATGTCTTCGAGTGAAGACTATGAGAGCAAATCTTGTCCAGAGTTGGATAAGTCAGCTTTGCTTGTAGCCCAAGTAAAGTTGCCGTGTGTGTTTGAAATCTGACCGTTGGAACACGTGTCAGTTCCTTAGTGACCGAGGGTCATTTCGGACAAATCAGGTCGGGTTGCCTAGTGGCTATAAATAGCCCACCCCCTACAACCATAAACGGTTGGCTTCTCTATAGTTAGAGTACGGCTTTTGTCGTTTGAGAGAAACCTACCTCGAAGCTTTTGAGAGAGAATTCCTTGCGAGGATAAAGCCCTAACCACCCAGAGCCAAAGAGTGTTAGGCATCACTTAAGTCTTCCTATCTGTGTGATCTGAAGACTTATTACACTTGAGGACTGTGAATCCTCCAGTCGGTTAGGCGTCTCGTTCTGAGCATCCAAGAGTCATTGTGGATCGCCAGTGAACAAAGTCTGTGAAGGTTTGGAAATCTACCTTGAAGACTGACCAGAGTGATTGGGCGAGGACTGGGTGTCCTTAGCTCAAGGGGAATAAGGTGAAGACGAGGTCTTCTGAGTTGAATCTTAGCCTCCCTAACCAGACGTACAATTTTCACAGCAACTGGAACTGGTCCAACAAATCATTGTCTTCAACGAGTCACTAGTTTCATCCTTCCCTTCCCTTTACTTACTGTTGGTCCTTGTGAAGTCATTGTACGATTGCATCACCATTTGGCTTCACTGAGTGATTACTTGTTCTGATTGGCTTCACAATATCTTCCTACCGGATCCTTACTGCCTAGCTGCTATTAGTCATTGCGGTTTCACTTCATTGAATACTTGACTATGGTTTTCCTAGTGTAGTCTACCTTCCGCTGCATGGTAATAGGTTTATTTCTATCATTTGTCTTCGAAACTTTCATGTTTTGAAGACTTCCATAAAAATCGCCTATTCACCCCCCTCTAGTCGATCACTAGCACTTTCAATTGGTATCAGAGCAAGGTACTCCCTTATTCTGTATGATTCAGTTTAACCACCTGGTGTTTTAGCTATGTCGACTGCAGGGATAATTAAAGTCTCCGCTGCGTGCCCCGTCTTCGATGGAACTGAATATCCCTACTGGAAGAATAAGATGTGCATGCATCTTGAAGCCATTGATGTCGACCTATGGTATGTCATCAAGAATGGCGTTCCCAAGGCTGGAGAAGGTGTCACCGCTGCTGATGTCAAGAAGTTCGTTCAACTGGACACTACTGCCAAGAACATCATCTGTGGTCATCTGACCAAAGGACAGTATGGCCGCGTGAGTGCTTTGGAAACATCTAAGCTAGTCTGGGACTGGCTCTCCAAGGTCAACGAAGGCGTCTCAACCCAGAGAGATCAGAGAATCAGTGTCCTTCGCAACCTCTTCAACTGCTTCAAGAGAAATGACAATGAGAATGTCCAGCTCACGTTTGATCGACTCACTGACATCACAAATGAGCTTCAAGCCCTCGGCGCTACTGAGATCACCAAGCATGAAGTCGTCAAGACACTCCTGAGATCACTTGACAGCTCGTTTGACACCCTAGCCCTGATGATTCAAGAACGTCCTGACTTAAAGACACTCGATCCGTCTGACATACTTGAGAGGCTCAACACACACGAGTTTTAGCTTTCTGAGAAAAGAGACATCTACGGTCCCAACTATGGGCGAACTCATGCCTTGAAGGCAAAAGTTGTCTCCTCATCTGAAGAAGAGTCTGACAGCAGTTCTGATGATCCTGAAGACATTGGAAAGGAGCTTGCTATGCTTGAGAAGAAGTTCCAAAAATTCACCAAGAAGAAAGGCTTCAGAAAGTCCTCACGATCAAGCTCGAGGAATGATGAAGGTTCTGCTCATGACTACAAGAAGAGAACATGCCACAAGTGCAAGAAACCTGGCCACTACATCTCTGAGTGTCCGCAGTGGGACAATGAGAACAAGAAGAAGAAGAAGAGCAAGGAGTATGACTCTGACGATAAGAAGAAGAAGAAACACTCAAAGTCTTCTTCCAAGTCTTCCTCAAAGTCTTCATCACACAAGAAGAGCTCATCTGGCAAGGCACGTGCGTTTGTTGGCAAGGAAATGGATTCAGAGGAGGAGTCCGCTTCTGAGGAGGCGGAGGTGGAGTCTGAGGAGGAGTCTGATTCTGGCGTTGCGAGTCTGGCTACAGCATACGTTGCCAAGTCCATCTTCAACACTGAAGACAATGACTTCATCACCGACACCGATGCAAATGACAAGGACTACTCCGCTCCTTCCTACTGCTTCATGGCACGCGGTGCCAAGGTAAACACATGCACTACTCACTATCAAACATCTAGTGATGATGACTCTGATTGTGGTTCCAAACCCAGCTACAAAACACTTGCTAAAATTGCAACTGAACAACAGAAAGCTATGGAACATATTCAAAAACTGTTAGACAAAAGCGATGATCTGTTAGACGCTGAAATGACTCGATCTTAGTCCTTAATTGAAGACATAAAAAATCTTCACGTTAAGTATGAGGAACTTGAAAGTCGTCATGAAACGCTCTCAACAACTCATGAAAAGCTTTCCTATGATTATCTTCAAAGGAAGCAAGATCTTGAGAAATTGAGAGCGGCTCATGAAGATCTTCAAAAGGAAAATGAGTCACTTCGCGCCGAACAGATCAGTTCAGCTCAGGAAGGATTTGAACCACCATGTATTAAACGCATTGAGCATGATAACGCTACTTCTATTGCTGAATGTTCTACTGTTGCTAATATTGCAATATCTTCAACTGTTGATGTGGTAACTAACCCCTCTGCTGAGGATACCACTGCTATTGCTGATGAGAATGCTAGGTTGAAGACACTGCTTGAAACAGGGATGTACAAAAGTCTCAAAGGGCATCAGACACTGTGTGATGTCCTCAAAAGGCAGATCCTGAACCGAAACCCTAGGAAAGAGGGTGTTGGGTTCGAAAGGAAAATGAATGCTGATGGCTCTTACTGGAAACCTGAGCAGTACCCCAAAACCACATGGGTTGCTGCAAAGGGACCTTTAGTGGATCCATCCACTCTATCTGGCTTCACTTCTGCTAATCCCATTGTTATTGATGAATCCTTTGATGCAAACTATAAACTGTTTAAGAATCAGAATGGTGAAGTGTTTGCCAGGTATATTGGTACTAACTGCAGGAATGGGCCGCCTATGAAGAAGGTCTGGGTGCCAAAAAGGTGTTTGGAGAATCTTCCTGTGAATGTCGTCATGACACCACAAGTGAAGAAGACAAAACCCAGACCAGAGGCTTCATACGGCCCAAAGGCTTCATATAAACAGAGGACTCACCTGAGTCGCACTAATGCAAATGTTTTGCAGGGAAGCCATACTCAGGCCTATGAATATGAGCGCGGTTCATCAAACCGCCATGTTCATAAGACCAAGAACTATTCTGCTTATTCTTATGAGTACTATTGTCCACATGCAAGACTTTTTGCTAGGGCTCCAAAGCCAAAGTTCTCAGATGCTGCACTTAGACTCATTGCTTCAAAGCCACCCTTGAAGATGTGGGTGGCTAAGAAAGCTTAACTCTCTTTTGCAGGGAAAGGTCTCCAGGCGAAAACCAAAATCGTCCGACGCTATTGCTGGGGACCTTAAACATCTTGTAGGGTGCAAGATCAAATGCCCAAATGGTCTTATTATGTACTTTTTTCCTGAGTCGCTTGCTACTTGCCCTATCAGTCCTAATCTCGATCTAAGCTTTCATAATCCACTGGCTTGTCAAATGTTTTTGCTTCACAATTCTCTTCGTGAAGCCTATCCCCCTAACTGCACTATAGGGTACGACACCAGCTGCTTCAGAATGGATTATTGATAGTGGGTGTACCAATCACATGACTGGCAAGCAAAGCCTTCTCATGGACTCAACCTTACGTCCATCTGACAAAAGTCACATCACATTTGCTGACACTGGTAAAAGAAAGGTATTGGGTCTAGCTAGAGTTGCAATCTTAAAGGATCAACACATGGATAAAGTCATGCTTGTTGAATCCCTTGGTTTCAACTTAATGTGTGTCTCAATGCTTTGCGATTTAAACATGATTGTGATGTTTGGAAAATATCGTTGCCTTGTTCTAATGGAATCTGACAAGTCTCTAGTGTTTGAAGGGTATCGGAAAGATGATTTGTACGTGGTAGATTTCTCAGCAGGACCACAACTTGCAGTATGTCTTCTAGCAAAAGCTTCTGAATGTTGGACCTGGCATCAGAGGCTAGGGCATGCTGGCATGAGGAATCTCCACACCCTTGCAAGGAAGAAGCATGTCATAGGCATCGAGGGCGTCAAGTTCAAGAAGGATCACTTATGCGGTGCCTGTAAAGCAGGAAAGATGACGAGGGCCAAGCATCCCTCGAAGACAATCATGACAACGACTCAACCCTTCGAACTGCTCCACATGGACCTTTTTGGTCCCACTCATTACTCAACTCTTACTACTACTGCTTGTCTCTATGGCTTTGTCATTGTTGATGATTATTCAAGATATACTTGGGTGCATATAATCCTCTACAAGACTGAAGTGCAGGATGCCTTCAGACGCTTCGCCAATCGAGCAATGAACAACTATGGCGTCAAGATAAAGCACATCAGAAGTGACAATGGCACTGAATTCAAGAACACTGGCCTGGATACATATCTTGATACTTTGGGCATCACACATGAATTCTCAGCTCCGTACACGCCACAGCAGAATGGCGTCGTCGAACGCAAGAACAGAACACTTATTGAGATGGCTCGGACGATGCTTGATGAATACAAGACTCCAAGAAAATTCTGGCCTGAAGCCATTGATACTGCATGCCATATCATCAACCGTGTTTATCTTCACAAGCTTCCGAATAAGACATCCTATGAGCTCCTTACTGGCAAGAAGCCAAATGTCAGTTACTTCAGAGTATTTGGTGCCAGGTGCTGGATCAAGGATCCACATCACACTTCAAAATTTGCACCAAAAGCACACAAAGGCTTTATGCTTGGATATGGAAAGGATTCGCACTCCTATAGAGTCTTCAACCTTTTTCACTATAAAGTGATTGAAACAGTGGATGTGTGGTTCGATGGGACTAACGGCTTGCAAAGAGAGCACCTGCCAAATGTGCTAGATGAAGTTCCATCCAGTGAATCAATCAAACTTATGGGAACTGGAGAAATCATACCTTATGAAGCTCAGCCTGAAGAGGAACTTATCATCTCCGCACCTGATCAACCTGAAGACAATGCTCAGCCTGAAGACATTCCTTCCAACGATGACAATGATGAGCAAGAGCAAAATCTTCGTCCTGTACATCCTCGTGTTGCAAATGAAGTACAGACTGAGAGAATAATTGATAGCATCAATGCACCAGGTCCACTCACTCGTTCAAGGGCAACACAGCTAGCAAATTTCTGTGGGCACTTCGCATTCGTCTCAATATCTGAACCCAAGAAAGTTGAAGAAGCCTTCATGGAACCTGAATGGATTCAAGCTATGCAAGAAGAGCTTCAACAGTTTGAGCTGAATAATGTATGGGAACTGGTTAAGCATCCTGATCCTCGCAAGCACAATATAATAGGCACCAAATGGATATATCGCAACAAGCAAGATGAGCATGGTCAAGTTGTCAGAAACAAAGCTCGTCTCGTTGCTCAAGGATACACTCAAGTTGAAGGGATTGACTTCGATGAAACATTTGCTCCTGTGGCTAGACTTGAAGCCATACGCATACTACTGGCCTATGCAAATCATCATAACATTCTTCTATATCAAATGGATGTGAAGAGAGATTTTCTCAATGGCAAGATTGAAGAAGTGTATGTTGCACAACCGCCTGGCTTTGAAGATCCAAAACATCCTGACATGGTGTACAAGCTCAACAAGGCACTGTATGGCCTCAAACAAGCCCCTCGGGCTTGGTATGACACACTCAAAGACTTCCTGAAGAGCAAAGGCTTCAAACATGGTTCCCTCGACCCCACTCTCTTCACGAAGACATATGATGGTGAACTGTTTGTGTGCCAAATATATGTGGATGAAATTATCTTCGGCTGCACCAATCAGAAATACAGTGAAGAGTTTGGATATATGATGCAAGAGCAATATCAGATGTCCATGGTGGGTGAGCTGAAGTTCTTCCTTGGTCTTCAAATACGTCAGCAACACAACGGCATCTTCATATCTCAAGAGAAGTACCTCAAAGATTGCCTGAAGAAATTTGGGATGCAAGACTGCAAAGGCTTCACGACGCCAATGCCAGGAAACAACATCTGGGTCCCAACGACAATGGTAAAGAGTTCGATCAAAAGGTATACCGCTCCATGATTGGTTCTTTACTTTATCTATGTGCATCTAGGCCAGATATTATGCTTAGTGTTTTCATGTGTGCTCGATTCCAAGTGGCACCAAAGGAATCGCATCACTTAGCTGTGAAGTGAATTCTTCAATATTTGGCTTACACCCCAACACTAGGATTATGGTATCCAAAGGGCTCAGAGTTTGATCTGGTTGGATTCTCGGATGCTGATTATGCTGGTGACAAGGTGGATCACAAGTCTACATCAGGCACATGTCATTTTCTGGGACAATCACTTGTATGTTGGTCTTCAAAGAAGTAGAACTGTGTATCTCTCTCCACTACTGAAGCTGAATACATTGCTGCTGGATCTTGCTGCGCTCAGCTTATGTGGATGAACCAAACACTCAAATACTATGGCATTCATCTGAAGCAAGTGCCACTCTACTGCGACAACGAAAGCGCCATCAAGATTGCCAACAACCCAGTTCAGCACTCGAAGACAAAGCACATTGAAATTCGTCGTCACTTTCTCAGAGATCATGTTGTGAAGAAAGATATTGATATCATACACGTCAACACTGAAGAGCAATTGGCAGATATCTTCACCAAGCCCTTGGATGAGAAGAGATTTTGTAAGTTACGGTGTGAGCTAAATATCTTGGAATCCTCAAATGTCCTGTGATCAGGCACACATCCTAACACTTATGCATATTGATGACTTAGATGTGCAACATACGAAGTAAAGTATATCTTCAATCAATGAAGACTTTACATTCTAAGTGTGAATACATTAATGTGGAATTTGACTTCGGAGCGCCACGATAATTGTGCGCCGTGTCTGGGTCTAATACTTCCTATATGGTGGGTAACACCACCACCAAATTCTTTTGTTTGAAGTATTTTACCTAAGGCGTTACATTTGCTATGTCTTCACATTTTGTTTGTCTTCATTTTGAACTTGTCTTCATGATTATCGTCACTATGTTGATTTGATTATCTTTCTCATATATATATATATATATACTAGTGTTTTGTCCTCTACAGCATTCACTTATAGCTATGTCTTCTTGTTGAATCTTTTGAATTAAGTGAATGTGATCGGACCCTAACCTCTCTATGCTTTCTATCTCAAACTCTATCTGTCCAAATCATATGCATTCTCTTGAAACTGTCGAATGTCTTCTCTGCGTCCTTGTCAGCAGAAGATACAGAGACAAACATTAAGTCCGTTTTCAATGCTAATTTCTTCACCTGAAACCCGGAGAAGTAGGAACGACCACCCGACAATCCAGGCGTGCGTGGGAATGTGGAACAACCTCCGATATGTTGCATGATGGCCACGTGTCCTTCAGATGTGAATCGCCAGGGGCACCTGTGTAATAACACTGTGCCGTCCCTGTCCCTATAAATACATGCCTCACCACAGTCATTATCCTTTCTTCCACTCTCGCACAAACCCTAGCGTCACCGCTAGCCCTCGACGACGCCGACAACAAAGCGCTTAGCTGCCGCGACCTCTCCGACGCCGTCTTCACACCGGCCGCGGACATCGTCTTCTCCGCCGTCGCCGTAGGTGTCCTCCGTCGCCAAGTTAGGGCACGGACGATCAAACTGCTCGGCCTCCTCTTCCACTCCATCTAGCAGTTCTTCGTGTGGTAAATAAAACTTCCTTTTTACGGACCCTTTGATCTTATAGATTCATCACTTTCTGCCACAAGAAGTTTCTATTCACACAAGTTGGATCTATTTCATACTGCATCTCATAATATGCCTAGTATGTTCACTTATGCTTCACAAAGTAGTTAGATTCCTCACTTGTACTGATCCGTGGATTCGTACAAATCTGGAACCAACTCTTTATCTATGAGTGAATGTCTTCGCACGATGAGGTCAATGTCTTCTAAACTGATTTATCTTCAAAATCTTCTGAGAATGCATATGACCTCTTCCCCTTCCCTCGCACCTTAATGCTGTCATAGGTACATGTCCATGGGAGAATCCCTTGGTTCTCATAGTCTGCATTCATTTGCAGAATTCTTACAGCATCATATAAATTCTCCCGAAGCCAGTTCCTGTTTGACCCGCAGGCGGAAGCCTTTGAAACCTTTGAACGTGTTGAAGCCATTCAGCTTGAAGTTCATGGCTACAGAGAAATCTACAAGGAAGGGAGGCAGACAGCGCCGTGGAAACACTGCTAAGGACCTGCCACCAGATCTATATGAGCACTACAAGTCAGATCCAGAAGAAACCTATGGAGAACGCAAGAACCGAATCCAATGGATTCGAAGACATTGGGCAGATGAATGGTTCAAGTACAGATTCGTCACCGACGAATATGCTGAGAAGAGTGCCATCAAGGGACCATGGGGAGATATCACATACAAAGGTCTTCAGCCCAAATCACAGTTCGAAGCTATTGGTCAAGGCTTTTACCCATGCATGCTTCGTGGACCTTAGCCTGCTAATGCCGACCCATCCTCTCTGTTATGGTGTCACGAAGACAATCTCTTCAAGCGCAACTATCAGTTTGCACAGAACTCTGCCAAGGAAAACAAGAAGTCATTGGGATTAGACTTCAACCCAGGCCCCTCTGCGCCACGTGCTGATGGCACACGAGAAGCTGAACCCAATCTGGTTGGGCCCTTCTACAACCTAGAAGGTCTCATCACTCATATTATGGTTCAAGGGGCAGTCGTGGCTCAACCTGCAGATGATGCTGAATCTGACGAAGCACCTGCACCACCGAAGCCGCAGAAGCAGAACAAGGCTGTCGGTGTCAAAACCGGCGGATCTCGGGTAGGGGGTCCCGAACTGTGCGTCTAGGCAGGATGGTAACATGAGGCAAGGGCATGAAGTTTTACCCAGGTTTGGGCCCTCTCGGTGGAGGTAAAACCCTACGTCCTGCTTGATTAATATTGGTGATATGGGTAGTACAAGAGTAGATCTACCACGAGATCGGAGAGACTAAACCCTAGAAGCTAGCCTATGGTATGATTGTTGTTGTGTATGTTGTCCTACGGACTAAAACCCTCCGGTTTATATAGACACCAGAGAGGGTTAGGGTTACACAAAGTCGGTTACAATGGTAGGAGATCTGCATATCCGTATCGCCAAGCTTGCCTTCCATGCCAAGGAAAGTCCCTTCCGGACACGGGACGAAGTCTTCAATCTTGTATCTTCATAGTCCAGGAGTCCGGCTGAAGGTATAGTCCGGCCATCCGGACACCCCCTAATCCAGGACTCCCTCTAAGGCTAAAGCTCCAAAGTCTGCCTCAGCACCAAAAATCTTATGGGCGAAGCCACTGGCTACTGCACCTCCTGAAGACAGTGTGCAGTCTGAAGATCTCTCACGTATCTCCAAGAAGACTGAGATGAGAAAGAATACTGATCAGGCACTGACTGCTGCTGCTATTCTGCGCAATGAAGCCATTGATCTGTCCAGCGATGAAGAGCTTGCAGATGACGCTCTTGAGCAACTGATCAAGTGCAAGGAAGAAGTAGAGATCTTCAATGATTTGCCTCTCTTTGATGTGGCAATCATCCATAACTTCATTGATGAGTGGTTTGACACGCCCAACCTCAGCTTTGAAGATCTGCAACTTCCAATTGGCCTCAGTGTCGCCTTCCATGGCGCCATTGCTTCTGAGCTATCTCTAGCTCAGCGCATCGTTGAACTGAAGCAAAAGATCGACTATGAGAAAGCTCAGTTCAAGAAGCACATGGCCAAGCTCAGCGTGCAAGATGTGAAAAACTTCAAGATTATGTTGCACGAGCTCAAGGAAGCCTTTCTCAAAAGCGTGAAGAAGCTCAAGGTTCTCGTGAACGCATGAAGAGCCTGGCTGACAAGTGTGTGCAAGCCTACAATGAGGCTGAGAAGCGCAAGGCTCTTGGACGTCCGGGCATCGACCCAAGAATGGCTGCAAAGAATAAGAAGCCCTCAACTGACCAATCTGCACCTTCAAGGCAGGAAGAACCTCGCATAGTCTTCCCAAGTAGCATGACTGGCTCGAAACCAAAGGTCAGGTCAACCGCTTCAGAACTGAAGAAGACGAGGACTGCCGAGGCTGAAGCCAGAAAAAGGAAAAATCCTGAAACTTCTGATGTCACTCCCTCTAAGAAGAAGCGCAAAACCAAGAAGGATCGGGCTGCTCCCACAGAGCCCTTAGTTGTTGAACCTCTCTCAATGGTTCGCCCTGCATCTGAACACCACGAGTGCCAACTGATTGTTCATGAGCCTGCTTCCATAGAGGCTCCTGATGCTGAAGACATTCCAGCAGTTGACCCCACCGCTGCTGAAGACATTGGTCACCATGACAATGTTGAGGATGATGAAGTCCTTCCTCAGATCGAGCACCAACTGGTATCATCGCCTGTGCTTACGCACAACGAACTCATCAGCATTGGTCGTCCTCTGACGCCAACTGCTCAGGATGCATCGTGGGCTGATCACCCATAGAGACAAGACACTCCAAGCTCTCCCCAAGCAACCCCATCAGTGCAAGAAGAGGATGGCTTTGAGTCCCAGCCAACTCCATCTCCACAGGCGTCGCCAGCGCTACGCAGGCTTCGCAAAGGACCAAGGTCTCAAGTCCCTCTTCCTAGCGTTCTAGAAGGAGAAGTGCACCACCAATCTGTTGCACGTCAAGTGTTTCCAGATGCCACTCCTACTGTGACTGTCTCTGAGTCTGAAGCCAAAGGTGCTGAAGACAATCCGGCTGCATCAGCCAATGACAAACAAGAAGAAGATCGTGTCCTTACACCCCCAAACTCTGAAGAAGCTGTTCCTGAAGTGAACGTGTCTGTGCCCGACCCTCCAGCTCATCAAGTGGAGGTTGAGAATCTTGAGGCTGCCACCACCAACACAAATGAAGCCAATGACGTAGTCATGGCTAAAGCAAATGTGGAGCCTGCACCAACCAATGTGCCAGAGGCCAATGAAGCCAATGATGCAACTGCAACAGATGTGCAGCCTGACGCCTCTGTTGATGCCACTGCTCCTGTTCCGCCACCAAGGCCACACACTATCGAGCAAGCATTCAACTATGGCCAACTTGTCACTGTCAAATGGCCTTTTCTGACTCCTCCGCCTGCTGCTGGTCCTCAGTTTGACTATCACGTTGAGCACAGGCCTCAGGTTCAGAAGCCAATACCAAGGTTGCCCAGGTTTCCAGGCACTGCATCTGCACCCGGATCGTTCAATATCAATGGCTTCAAGGCACACAACACCTTCTTCAATAGCGACAAGAACCCCTACTCAAGGGCAAGAATATCTTCTGATCGGTTCTGGAGCTATCAGCAGCGCAGTTATTACTCATGCATTCTGTACAATCAAGGTCGCATTTTCCCACATATGCGTCTTGACACTCAAGCCATAACTGGTTTGCCTTGCTTGGAAGAAGCTCTGGATTGCTTCAAAGAGTCTGGATTGTTGCCGTTCATCACCGACAAAGAGCACTGGAACGAAGAATTGCTGCTCCAATTCTATGCCACTCTTCATATCCGTGGCTACAACAGGGATCCGAAGACTTGGGTCCTTGAGTGGATGACAGGAAATGTTCATCATGAAGCCAAAGCCTTTGATATCATTGAGCTTACTGGCCTGCCCACTCCAGGAGATCTGTATGAACCTGGTTGTCAGCTTCGCAGTGCTGCTATGGAAAGCATCTTCCACAAGCCTGAGCCCAATATGAGTCAGATGCTTAGCATGATGAAGCCTTTGCCTCCAGATGCTGAATATCCTAAGGAGTTCTTTGTTGAAGACCTTGAGTATCTGCCACGCACTATCTATCACATTATAAGGCGAACTCTCTGGCCCATCAAAGGACATTCTCCACATGCAAAGCTGGAAGGTGCAATGAAGACTTTGGTCTTCCATATTCTTCACGGCAAATGCTTCAATGCACAAGACTTCTTCATCTGCCAACTTGCTGCATCAGGATCTGATCTCTTTGGCTTGAAGTTTTACGCTCCATGGATAATGCGGCTGATCAAACTACACTCAGCTATCACCTATCAGCCCTCTGCTCGCAATTATCGGATCTTTCTGCCTAACGTTGATATGTCAGTTGAAGCCATCTATCCAGAGCCTGCCAAGGAGCCTCTTAGTCTTCAGAATGCTGAGAATCAAAGCTTCTCTCAAAACATTGAAGGAGTTTAAGCAGTCTCTCGTGTTTATCCTCTGGCTGGCACTACACGTGCACCTCACCGTGCCCTCACTGAAGCCACTGACAGCACCATTGCCCAACGGCCCAAGAAGCGATCCCGTATTCTCAATGACCGAGAGCTTCTGGTTGCCCTTCATCAGAAACAGGATAGGCATCATGACTGGCTGAAGCGCCAAATGCAAAGCCTCTTGGTGGACGTAAACATGATTCGCAATCTTGCCACCAAGAATGCCTTTGTTGCCCATGAAACCTGTCGGCATACATGGAAAGGGCTGACGCTTATGTGCTCTGAGAATGATCTTCAAGAGGATGGCTTCCCTGAACGCTTCAAGTTTGACTCAACACCTCCAAGAAGGACTGTGCTGCGACGAACTCCGTCTCTTGAAGACTCTGAGTTCTCTTGCTCCGCGGCAACTGTGAATGCCAGAGTGATCGATGACGAAGACGATGCTACTTCACCGCCCCCTACTTCTGCATGCATCGACACTGCCCCGAGTTCGTCTGCACCGCCTAACAACATCAACGACCTTGCTGCTTCACCTACTCCTCATGGAAACGAGTAGATGCTCTATGTCTTCAAACCTTTTTGGTCCTTACTGACAAAAGGGGGAGAAGCATATGAGATTGATAGTCTTCAAGCGGGTCCATATGGGCGGTTGCTTTATATTTTCCCTAGTGTTTACAACTCTCGTTTTGATACATTTGGTTCTTTGAGTTGTAACACTTGAACTCGATGGTCGTCTGCTACTTATTTGCTATTCTGTGATGCGATGATAAATTCCGCATGTGCGACGATAAATTCCGCACTTAGATCATTTTGCAGACGTCCATTTTTCATTATGCATGTCATTATCTTCACATACTTTTCATGCATGATGAATTGTTATCATAAGTTGAAAAGGATCTCCACAAGTACAACCTGCCATGTGCATTTGCATTCCAAAAGCAAATTACTTATATGCACATCTTCACGGGGAGCCCTTGCAACTTATGAAGACAATTCCCTATCCTTTACAATTTCACATATTATATTCCCCGTTGAAAACTTCAACTAGTTTGTCATCAATCACCAAAAAGGGGAAGATTGTAAATGCATCTAGTGCCACCCCTAGTTGGTTTTGGAGTATTGACGACAAACCTAGTTCAGGGACTAATGTGTTTGTGAGAATTGCAGGATAACACAGGTAGAAGTCCCTCATTGATTTGGTTTTCCTACCAAAGATGACCCCTAAAAATGAATGAAGACATTGAAGTCAAAGGTGGTATGTGAAGACATTCACATTGAAGACTATGACAAGAGAAGACATCGCATGAAGACTATGGAGCGTGAAGACTTAGTTCTTTCATCGTTCTTTTTCTTCTTTGTTGAGTCATAGGAACCACCGTACTGTTAAGTGGGGTCCAAGAGAACCAGTCAGAATGACTGAAGTGATGCTTAACCAAAATCCTATGTCTTCGAGTGAAGACTATGAGAGCAAATCTTGTCGAGAGTTGGATAAGTCAGCTTTGCTTGTAGCCCAAGTAAAGTTGCCGTGTCTGTTTGAAATCTGACCGTTGGAACACGTCTTAGTTCCTTAGTGACCGAGGGTCATTTCGGACAAATCAGGTCGGGTTGCCTAGTGGCTATAAATAGCCCACCCCCTACAACCATAAACGGTTGGCTGCTCAGAGTTAGAGTATGGCTTTTGTCGTTTGAGAGCAACCCACCTCGAAGCCTTTGAGAGAGAATTCCTTGCGAGGATAAAGCCCTAACCACCTAGAGCCAAAGAGTGTTAGGCATCACTTAAGTCTTCATGTCTATGTGATCTAAAGACTTACTACACTTGAGGACTGTGAATCCTCCAGCCGGTTAGGCGTCTTGTTCTGAGCATCCAAGAGTCATTATGGATCGCCGGTGAACAAAGTCTGTGAAGGTTTGGAAGTCTACCTTGAAGACTTACCAAAGTGATTGGGCAAGGACTGGGTGTCCTTAGCTCAAGGGGAATAAGGTGAAGACGAGGTCTTCTGAGTTGAATCTCAGCCTCCCTAACCAGACGTACAGTTGTCACAGCAACTGGAACTGGTCCAACAAATCATTGTCTTCAACGAGTCACTGGTTTCATCCTTCCCTTCCCTTTACTTACTGTTGGTCCTTGTGAAGTCATTGTACGATTGCATCACCATTTGGCTTCACCGAGTGATTACTTGTTCTGATTGGCTTCATAATATCTTCCTACCCGATCCTTACTGCCTAGCTGCTATTAGTCATTGCGCTTTCACTTCATTGAATACTTGACTATGGTTTTCCTAGTGTAGTCTACCTTCCGCTGCATGGTAATATGTTTATTTCTATCATTTGTCTTCGAAACTTCCATGTTTTGAAGACTTTCATAAAAATCGCCTATTCACCCCTCCTCTAGTCGATCACTAGCACTTTCAGCTTCAGCTCTGGACTTGGGTTGACGATTTCTGTATAGAATGTCTCCCCATGGTCGTTTGATGGCATTCTTCTCAGCATACTCCTGGGCACGAACCTGTACTTGAACCACTGATCTGCCCAATATCTTCGAATCCACTGGATTCGAGTTTTTCGCTGATTGTAGTCCTCCTCTGGATCTGTCTTGTACAGCTCATAGAGGCTAGGAGGCAAATCTCTTGAGGTGTTGCCACGATGCTGTCTGCCACCCTTTCTTGTAGGTTTCTCTGGTGCCATGAAGCTTAAACTGAAGGGCTTCAACACGTTTAAAGGCTTCAAAGGCTTCCGCTTTCTGGTCAAACAACAACTGGCTTCAGGAGAGTTAATGTGATGTTGTAAGAATTCTACAAACGAATGCAGACTATGAGAACCAAGCGATTCTCCCACGGACATGTACCTGTGACAGCATTAAGGTGCGAGGGAAGGGGAAGAGGTCATATGCATTCTCAGAAGATTTTGAAGATAAATCAGTTTAGAAGACATTGACCTCATAGTGCGAAGACATTCACTCATAGATAGAGAGTTGGTTCCAGATTTGTATGAATCCACGAATAAGTACAAGTGAGGAATCTAACTACTTTGTGAAGCATAAGTGAACATACTTGGCATATTATGAGATGCAGTATGAAATAGATCCAACTTGTGTGAACAGAAACTGTTTGTGGTAGAAAGTGATGAATCTATAGGATCAAAGGGGCCGTAAAAAGGAAATTTTATTTACCACACGAAGAACTGCTAAACGGAGTGGGAGAGGAGGCCGAGCAGTTCGATCGTCCGTGCCCTAACTTGGCGACGGAGGACACCTATGGTGACGGCGGAGAAGACGATGTCCGCGGCCGGCGTGAAGACGGTGTCGGTGAGGTCGCGGCAGCTAAGCGCTTCGTCGCTGGCGTCGTCAAGGGCTAGCGGTGGCGCTAGGGTTTGTGCGAGAGTGGAAGAAAGGATAATGACTATGGTGAGGCGTGTATTTATAGGGACAGGGACGACACAGTGTTATTACACAGGTGCCCCTGGCGATTCACATCTGAAGGACACGTGGCCATCATGCAACATATCGAAGGTTATTCCACGTTCCCACGCACGCCTGGATTGTCGGGTGGTCGTTCCCACTTCTCCGGGTTTCAGGTGAAGCAATTAGCATTGAAAACGGACTTAATGTTTGTCTCTGTATCTTCTGCTGACTAGGACGCAGAGAAGACATTCGACAGTTTCAATAGAATGCATATGATTTGGACAGATAGAGTTTGAGATAGAAAGCATAGAGAGATTAGGGTCCAATCACATTCACTTAGTTCAAAAGATTCAACAAGGAAGAGATAGCTATAAGTGAATGCTGTAGAGGACAGAACACTAGTATGTATATATCAGAAGACAATCAAGTCAACATAGTGAAGATAATCATGAAGACAAGTTGAAAATGAAGACAAACAAAATGTGAAGACATAGCACATGTAACGCCATGGGTAAAACACTTCAAATAGAAGAATTTGGTGGTGGCGTTACCCACCGTATAGGAAGTATTAGACCCAGACACGACGCACAATTATCGTGGCGCTCCGAAGTCAAATTCCACGTTAATGTATTCACACTCAGAATGTAAGTCTTCATTGATTGAAGATATACTTTACTTCGTGTGTTGCACATCTAAGTCATCAACATGCATAAGTGTTAGGATGTGTGCCTGATCACAGGACATTTGAGGATTCCAAGATATTTAGCTCACACCGTAACTTGCAAAACCTCTTCTCATCCAAGGGCTTGGTGAAGATATCTGCCAATTGCTCTTCAGTGTTGACGTGTATGATATCAATATCTTCCTTCACAACATGATCTCTGAGAAAGTGATGACGAATTTCAATGTGCTTTGTCTTCGAGTGCTGAACTGGGTTGTTGGCAATCTTGATGGCGCTTTCGTTGTCGCAGTAGAGTGGTACTTGCTTCAGGTGAATGCCATAGTCTCTGAGTGTTTGCTTCATCCATAGAAGCTGAGCGCAGCAAGATCCAGCAGTAATGTATTCAGATTTAGCAATGGAGAGAGATACACAGTTCTGCTTCTTTGAAGACCAACATACAAGTGATCGTCCCAGAAAATGACATGTGCCTGATGTAGACTTGCGATCCACCTTGTCACTAGCATAATCAGCATCCGAGAATCCAACTAGATCAAACTCTGAGCCCTTTGGATACCATAATCCTAGTGTTGGGGTGTGAGCCAAATATCTGAGAATTCGCTTCACAGCTAAGTGATGCGATTCCTTTGGTGCCGCTTGGAACCGGGCACACATGCAAACACTAAGCATGATATCTGGCCTAGATGCACATAAATAAATTAAGGAACCAATCATGAAGCCGTATACCTTTTGATCGAACTCTTTACCATTGTCGTCGGGACCCAGATAATGTTTGGCTGGCATTGGCATCGTGCAGCCTTTGCAATCTTGCATTCCAAATTTCTTCAGGTAATCTTTGAGGTATTTCTCTTGAGATATAAAGATGTCGTTGCATTGCTGACGTATTTGAAGACCAAAGAAGAACTTCAGCTCACCCATCATGGACATCTGATATTGCTCTTGCATCATATATCCAAACTCGTCAGTGTATTTCTGATTGGTGCAGCCGAAGATAATGTCATCCACATATATTTGGCATACAAATAGTTCACCATCATATGTCTTCGTGAAGAGAGTGGGGTCGAGGGAACCAGGTTTGAAGCCTTTGCTTTTCAGGAAGTCTTTGAGTGTGTCATACCAAGCCCTAGGGGCTTGTTTGAGGCCATACAGTGCCTTGTTGAGCTTGTACACCATATCATGATATTTTGGATCTTCAAAGCCAGGAGGTTGTGCAACATACACTTCTTCGTCAATCTTGCCATTGAGAAAAGCGCTCTTCACATCCATTTGATGCAGAAAAATGTTATGATGATTTGCATTGGCCAGCAGTATGCGTATGGCTTCAAGTCTAGCCACAGGAGCAAATGTCTCATCGAAGTCAATCCCTTCAACTTGAGTATATCCTTGAGCAACGAGACGAGCTTTGTTTCTGACAACTTGACCATGATCATCTTGCTTGTTGCGATATATCCATTTGGTGCCTATTATATTGTGCTTGCGAGGATCAGGACGCTTAACCAGTTCCCATACATTATTCAGCTCAAACTGTTGAAGCTCTTCTTGCATAGCTTGAATCCATTCAGGTTCCATGAAGGCTTCATCAACTTTCTTGGGTTCAGATATTGAGACAAATGCGAAGTGCCCACAGAAATTTGCTAGCTGTGTTGCCCTTGAATGAGTGAGTGGACCTGGTGCATTGATGCTATCAATTATTCTCTCAATCTGTACTTCATTTGCAACACGAGGATGTACAGGACGAAGATTTTGCTCTTGCTGATCATTGTCATCGTTAGAAGGATTGTCTTCAGGCTAAGCATTGTCTTCAGGTTGATCAGGTGCGGAGATGATAAGTTCCTCTTTAGGCTGAGCTTCAGAAGGTATGATTTCTCCAGTTTCCATAAGTTTGATTGATTCACTTGATGGAACTTCATCTAGCACATTTGGCAGGTGCTCTCTTTGCGAGCCGTTAGTCTCATCAAACCGCACATCCACAGTTTCAACCACTTTATAGTGAAAGAGGTTGAAGACTCTGTAGGAGTGCGAATCCTTTCCATATCCAGGCATAAAACCTTCATGTGCTTTTGGTGCAAATTTTGAAGTGTGATGTGGATCCTTGATCCAGCACCTGGCACCAAATACTCTGAAGTAACTGACATTTGGCTTCTTGCCAGTAAGGATCTCATAGGATGTCTTGTTCAGAAGCTTGTGAAGATAAACACGGTTGATGATATGGCATGCGGTATCAATGGCTTCAGGCCAGAATTTTCTTGGAGTCTTGTATTCATCAAGCATCGTCCGAGCCATCTCAATAAGTGTTCTGTTCTTGCGTTCGACGACGCCATTCTGCTGTGGCGTGTATGAAGCTGAGAATTCATGTGTGATGCCCAAAGTATCAAGATATGTATCTAGGCCAATGTTCTTGAATTCAGTGCCATTGTCACTTCTGATGTGCTTTATCTTGACGCCATAGTTGTTCATTGCTCGATTGGCGAAGCGTCTGAAGACATCCTGCACTTCAGTCTTGTAGAGGATTATATGCACCCAAGTATATCTTGAATAATCATCAACAATGACAAAGCCATAGAGACAAGCAGTAGTAGTAAGAATTGAGTAATGAGTGGGACCGAAAAGATCCATGTGGAGCAGTTCGAAGGGTTGAGTCGTTGTCATGATTGTCTTCGAGAGATGCTTGGCCCTCATCATCTTTCCTGCTTCACAGGCATCGCATAAGTGATCCTTCATGTACTTGACGCCCTCGATGCCTATGACATGCTTCTTTCTTGCAAGAGTGTGCAAGTTCCTCATGCCAGCATGCCCTAGCCTCCGATGCCAGAGCCATCATTCTGAAGCTTTTGCTAGAAGACATACGGCAAGCTGTGGTCCTACTGAGAAATCTACCACGTACAAATCATCTTTCCGATACCCTTCAAACACTAGAGACTTGTCAGATTCCATTAGAACAAGGCAACGATATTTTCCAAACATCACAATCAAGTTTAAATCACAAAGCATTGAGACAGACATTAAGTTGAAACCAAGGGATTCAACAAGCATGACTTTATCCATGTGTTGATCCTTTGAGATTGCAACTCTACCTAGACCCAATACCGTACTTTTACCAGTGTCAGCAAATGTGATGTGACTTTTGTCAGATGGACGTAAGGTTGAGTCCGTAAGAAGGCTTCGCTTGCCAGTCATGTGATTGGTACACCCACTATTAATAATCCATTCTGAAGCAGCTGGTGTCGTACCCTACAGTGCAGTTAGGGGGATAGGCTTCACGAAGAGAATTGTGAAGCAAAAACATTTGACGAGCGAGTGGATTATGAAAGCTTAGATCGAGATTAGGACTGATAGGGCAAGTAGCAAGCGACTCAGGAACAAAGTACATAATAAGACCATTTGGGCATTTGATCTTGCGCCCTACAAGATGTTTAAGGTCCCCAGCAATAGCTTCAGACGATTTTGGTTTTCGGCTGGAGACCTTTCCCTGCAAAAGAGACTTAAGCTTTCTTAGCCACCCACATCTTCAAAGGTGGCTTCGAAGCAATGAGTCTAAGTGCAGCATCTGAGAACTTTGGCTTTGGAGCACTAGCAAAAAGTCTTGCAGGTGGACAATAGTACTCATAAGAATAAGCAGAATAGTTCTTGGTCTTATGAACATGGCGGTTTGATGAAACACGCTCATATTCACAGGCCTGAGTATGGCTTCCCTACAAAACATTTGTGTTAGTGCGACTCGGGTGAGTCCTCTGTCTATATGAAGCCTTTGGACCGTATGAAGCCTGTGGTCTGGGGTTTGTCTTCTTCACCTGTGGTGTCATGATGACATTCACAGGAAGATTCTCCAAACACCTTTTCGGCACCCATACCTTCTTCATAGGCGGTCCATTCCTGTAGTTAGTACCAATATACCTGGCAAACACTTCACCCTTCTGATTCTTAAACAGTTTATAGTTTGCATCAAAGGATTCATCAATAACAATGGGATTAGCACAAGTGAAGCCAGATAGGGTGGATGGATCCACTGAAGGTCCCTTTGCAGAAACCCATGTGGTTTTCGGGTACTGCTCAGGTTTCCAATAAGAGCCATCAGCATTCATTTTCCTTTCGAACCCAACACCCTCTTTCCTAGGGTTTCGGTTCAAGATCTGCCTTTTGAGGACATCACATAGTGTCTGATGCCCTTTGAGGCTTTTGAACATCCCTATTTCAAGCAATGTCTTCAACCTAGCATTCTCATCAGCAATAGCAGTGGCATCCTCAATAGAGGGGTTTGTTGGCACATCAGCAGTTGAAGATATTGCAATAGTAGCAGCAGTAGAACAACTAGCAACAGAAGTAGCGTTGTCATGCTCAATACATTTAATACATGGTGGTTCAAATCCTTCCTGAGCTGAACTGATCTGTTTGGCGCGAAGTGACTCGTTTTCCTTTTGAAGATCTTCATGAGCCGCTCTCAATTTCTCAAAATCTTGCTTCCTTTGAAGATAATCATAGGAAAGCTTTTCATGAGTTTATGAGAGCGTTTCATGACGACTTTCAAGTTCCTCATACTTAACGTGAAGATTTTTTATGTCTTCAATTAAGGACTGAGATCGAGTCATTTCAGCGTCTAACAGGTCATCGCTTTTGTCTAACAATTTTTGAATATGTTCCATAGCTTTCTGTTGTTCAGTTGCAATTTTAGCAAGTGTTTTGTAGCTGGGTTTGGAACCACAATCAGAGTCATCTTCACTGGAAGTTTGATAGTGAGTAGTGCATGTGTTTACCTTGGCACCGCATGCCATGAAGCAGTAGGTAGGAGCGGAGTAGTCCTTGTTATTTGCATCAGTGTCAGTGACAGAGTCATTGTCTTCAGTGTTGAAGATGGACTTGGCAATGTATGCTGTAGCCAGACTCGCAACGCCAGAATCGGACTCCTCCTCGGACTCCACCTCCGCCTCCTCGGAAGCAGACTCCTCCTCTGAATCCATTTCCTTGCCAACAAATGCACGTGCCTTGCCAGATGAGCTCTTCTTGTGTGATGAAGACTTTGAGGAGGACTTGGAAGAAGGCTTTGAGTATTTCTTCTTCTTCTTGTCGTCAGAATCATACTCCTTGCTCTTCTTTTTCTTCTTGTTCTCATTGTCCCACTGCGGACACTCAGAGATGTAGTGGCCAGGTTTCTTGCACTTGTGGCATGTTCTCTTCTTGTAGTCATGAGCAGAAGCTTCATCATTTCTCGAGCTTGATCGTTAGGACTTTCTGAAGCCTTTCTTCTTGGTGAATTTTTGGAACTTCTTCTCAAGCATAGCAAGCTCCTTTCCAATGTCTTCAGGATCATCAGAACTGCTGTCAAACTCTTCTTCAGATGAGGAGACAACTTTTGCCTTCAAGGCATGAGTTCGCCCATAGTTGGGACCGTAGATGTCTCTTTTCTCAGAAAGCTAAAACTCGTGTGTGTTGAGCCTCTCAAGTATGTCAGACGGATCGAGTGTTTTGAAGTCAGGACGTTCTTGAATCATCAGGGCTAGGGTGTCAAATGAGCTGTCAAGTGATCTCAGGAGTGTCTTGACAACTTCATGCTTGGTGATATTAGTGGCGCCGAGGGCTTGAAACTCATTTGTGATGTCAGTGAGTCGATCAAACGTGAGCTGAACATTCTCATTGTCATTTCTCTTGAAGCGGTTGAAGAGGTTGCGAAGGACACTGATTCTCTGATCTCTCTGGGTTGAGACGCCTCCGTTGACCATGGAGAGCCAGTCCCAGACTAGCTTAGATGTTTCCAAAGCACTCACACGGCCATACTGTCCTTTGGTCAGATGACCACAGATGATGTTCTTGGCAGTGGAGTCCAGTTGAACAAACTTCTTGACATCAGCAGCGGTGACACCTTCACCAGCCTTGGGAACGCCATTCTTGACGACATACCATAGGTCGATATCAATGGCTTCAAGATGCATGCGCATCTTATTCTTCCAGTAGGGATATTCAGTTCCATCAAAGACTGGGTACGCAGCGGAGACTTTGATTATCCCTGCAGTCGACATAGCTAAAACTCCAGGTGGTTAAACCGAATCACACAGAACAATGGAGTACCTCGCTCTGGTGCCAATTGAAAGTGCTAGTGATCGACTAGAGGGGGGATGAATAGGCGATTTTTATGAAAGTCTTCAAAACATGGAAGTTTCGAAGACAAACGATAGAAATAAACCTATTACCATGCAGCGGAAGGTAGACTACACTAGGCAAACCATAGTCAACTATTCAATGGAGTGAAAGCACAATGACTAATAGCAGCTAGGCAGTAAAGATTAGGTAGGAAGATAGTGTGAAGCCAATCAGAACAAGCAGTTACTCAGTGAAGACAAAAGATAAAGCAATCATACAATGACTTCACAAGGACCAACAGTAAGTAAAGGGAAGGGAAGGATGAAACGAGTGACTCGTTGAAGACAATGATTTGTTGGACCAGTTCCAGTTGCTGTGAAACTGTAGGTCTGGTTAGGGAGGCTGAGATTCAACTCAGAAGACCTCATCTTCACCTTATTCCCCTTGAGCTAAGGACACCCAGTCCTCGCCCAATCACTCTGGTAAGTCTTCAAGGTAGACTTCCAAACCTTCACAGACTTCGTTCACCGGCGATCCACAATGACTCTTGGATGCTCAGAACGCGACGCCTAACCGGCTGGAGGATTCACAGTCCTCAAGTGTAATAAGTCTTCAGATCACACAGACAGGAAGACTTAAGTTATGCCTAACACTCTTTGGCTCTGGGTGTTTAGGGCTTTATCCTCGCAAGGAATTCTCTCTCAAAGGCTTCGAGGTGGGTTGCTCTCAAACGACAAAAGCCGTGCACTAACTCTGAGCAGCCAACCGTTTATGGTTGTAGGGGGTGGGCTATTTATAGCCACTAGGCAACCTGACCTGATTTGTCTGAAATGACCCTTGGTCACTAAGGAACTGACACGTGTTCCAACGGTCAGATTTCAAACACACACGGCAACTTTACTTGAGCTACAAGCAAAGCTGACTTATCCAACTCTCGACAAGATTTGCTCTCATAGTCTTCACTCGAAGACATAGGATTTTGGTTAAGCATCACTTCAGTCATTCTGACTGGTTCACTTGGACCCCACTTAACAGTACGGTGGTTCCTATGACTCAACAAAGAAGAAAAAGAACGACGAAAGAACTAAGTCTTCGCGCTCCATAGTCTTCATGCGATGTCTTCTCTTGTCATAGTCTTCAATGTGAATGTCTTCACATACCACCTTTGACTTCAATGTCTTCTTACATTTTTAGGGGTCATCTCTGGTAGGAAAACCGAATCAATGAGGGACTTCTACCTGTGTTATCCTGCAATTCTCACAAACACATTAGTCCCTCAACTAGGTTTGTCGTCAATACTCCAAAACCAACTAGGGGTGGCACTAGATGCACTTACAATCTCCCCCTTTTTTGGTGATTGATGACAAACTAGTTGAAGTTCTCAATGGGGAATAAAATATGTGAAATTGTAAAGGATAGGGGATTGTCATCATAAGTGGCAAAGGCTCCCCCTGAAGATGTGCATATAAGTAATTTGCTTTTGGTATGCAAATGCACATGGCAGGTTGTACTTGTGGAGATCCTCTTCAACTTATGATGACAATTCATCATGCAAGAAAAGTATGTGAAGATAATGACATGCATAATGAAAAATGGACGTCTGCAAAATGATCTAAGTGCAGAATTTATCGTCGCACATGCGGAATTTATCATCGCATCACAGAATAGAAAATAAGTAGCAGACGACCATCGAGTTTAAGTGTTACAACTCAAAGAACCAAATGTATCGAAAACGAGAGTTGTAAGCACTTGGCAAAAGTAGCAAAAAGTAAAGCAACCACCCATATGGACCCGCTTGAAGACTATCAACTCATATGCTTCTCCCCCTTTTGTCAGTGAGGACCAAAAAGGTTTGAAGACATAGAGCGCCTACTCGTTCCCATGAGGTGCAGGCGAGGCAGCAGGGTCGTCGGTGAGATCCGGTGGTGCAGAGGAACTTGGTGCAGTGTTGTCACGCGCTGAAGTTGGAGGAGGTGAAGTTGCATCATCTGGGTCATCGATGAATCTGGCATTTACGGTCGCAGCTGAGGACGAGTATTCAGAGTCTTCAAGTTAGGGAGTCCGACACAAGTGAGCATTTCTGGGAGGAGTTAAGTCAAACTTGAAGCGTTCGGTGAAGCCATCGTCGTGCAGATCAGCTTCAGCACTCGGTAGGGTCAAACTCTTCCACGACCTCCGACAGGTTTCATGAGTGACAAAGGCATTCTTGGTGGCAAGATTGCGAATGCGGTTGACACCCACCAAGAGGCTTTGCATCTGACGCTTAAGCCAGTCGTGATGTTTGTCCTGTTTCTGATGCAGCGCGATGAGAAGCTCTCGGTCATTGAGGACACGAGATCGCCTTTGAGGCCTTTGCGCAATGGTGCTACCAGTGGCATCAGTTTGAGCACGAGGGGCACGTGTGTTTCCAGCAAGGGGATAAACACGAGACACTGCTGGAATTCCTTCAATGGGCTGAGTGAAACTTTGGTGATCAGCATTGTGAAGATAAATGGGATCCTTAGCAGGCTCTGGGTAAATGGCTTCAACTGATAGATCAACCTCGGGCAAGAATATAAGATGATTGCGCGCAGATGGCTGATAGTTGAAGGCTGAGTGACGCTTGATCAGACGCATGACCCATGGAGCATAGAATTTCAACCCAAAGATGTCGGAGCCAGACGCAGCCAACTACCCGATGAAGAAGTCTTGAGCATTGAAGCTGATGCCATTGAAGATATAGAAAACCAAAGTCTTCATTGCTCCTTCAAGCTTCGCTGCAGATGAGTGTCCTTTGACAGGCCATAGAGTCTTCCTGATGATGTGGTAAATGGTGCGAGGCAGGTACTCTAGGTCTTCAACAAAGAACTCAGATGGGTATTCAGCATCGTGAGGCAGAGGCTTCATCATGCTCAGCATTCGACTCATGTTGGGTTCTGGCTTCTGAAAGATGCTTTCCAAGGCATTTTGATGTTGTTGACAACCTGGTTCATAGTATTCACTAGGAGTGTGCAGGCCTGTGAGCTCAATGATATCAAGAGCTTTAGCTTCATGATGGACATTGCCTGTCATCCACTCAAGGACCCAAGTCTTCGGATCCCTGTTGTAGCCTCGAATATGAAGAGTGGCATAGAATTGAAGCAGCAATTCTTCATTCCATTGCTCCTTGTTAGTGATGAACTGCAACAGACCAGCATCTCTGAAACAGTCCAATGCTTCTTCGAGGCAGGGCAGACCAGCTATAGCTTCAGAGTCGAGGCGCATATGTGGAAATATGCACCCTTGATTGTATAGGGCACAGGAATAGTAGCTGCGCTGCTGATAGCTCCAGAACCGATCTAAGGAAATGTGCGGTCTGGTATAAGGGTTCTTGGAGCTGTTGAAGAAGGTATTATGTGCCACAAAGCCATTTGCATTGAAGACCCCAGGTGAAGTGGCAATGCATGGGAAACGTGAAAGTCTTGGCTTGGGCTTTTGGACTTGAGGCCTGTGCTCGACGTGGTACTCAAATTGTGGACCAGTAGCAGGCGGAGGAGTCAGAATGGGCCATCGAACCATAACTGGCCGACCACGATCAAATGCCAGCTCCATTGTGTGAGGGCTTGGAGGGGGAACAGGGGCATTGGCATTGTCTTCATGGGCTTCAGGGGCCACATGTGCTTCACGTACTTGGACCTCAGGTACTGCAGGATTGACTTCAGGTGTTGCAGCATTGACTTCTGGTGCCTCATTGGCTTCCGGCGCCATATTGGCGTCAACCATGATAATGTCATTGGCGTCAGCAGTGATGTTGGTGGTTACTTCAGGGTTGTTAACCTCCACTTCAGAAGCTGGAGGGTCGGTCACGTTCTCCTCGAGAACAACATCTTGGTGAGACGGGGGTGTAGCAACTCTTGTGTCTCTTGGGGCTTCTTCTTCATCTTCTTCTTCATCGGCTGATGCAGCCAGAATGTCTTCAGCCATTTTGGCTTTAGATTCAGACACGTGCATTGTGGGAGTGACTTGGGGCCTTGGTCCTTTGTGAAGCCTGCATAATGCGGGCGACGCTTCTGGAGATGGAGTGTATTGGGCCACAAAGTCATCATCATCTTGCACTGTTGGGGTAGCTTGCGGTTGGGGAGAGCTTGGAGTGTCTTGTCTCTGTGGGTGATCAGCCCACGATGCATCCTGAGCAGTTGGCGTCAGAGGACGACCAATGCTGATGAGTTCGTTGTGCGTAAGCACATGCGATGATACCAAGTGGTGCTCGATCTGAGGAAGGACTTCATCATCTTCAACATTGTCATGGTGACCAATGTCTTCAGCAGCGATGGGGTCAACTGCTGGAATGTCTTCAGCTTCAGGAGCCTCTGTGGAAGCGGGTTCATGAATTACCATCCGTCGTTCTTGATGCGAAGAGGCGGGACAAGCAACCGAGATGGGCTCAACAATAAGGGGCTCTGTGGGAGCAGCCTGATCTTTCTTGGTTTTGCGCTTCTTCTTGGAGGGAGTGACATCAGAAGCTTCAGGATGTTTCCTATTTCTGGCTTCAGCCTCGGCAGCCCTTGTCTTCTTTAATTCTGAAGCCACTGTGGGGACCTTAGGCTTCGAGCCTGTCATACTGGCCGGGAAGACAATGGGATGTGCTTCCTGCCTTGTTGCTTCGGGTTCGGCCACAACTGGCTTCTTCTTCTTCTTTGTAGCCATCCTGGGATCGATGCCAGGACGCCCAAGAGCCTTGCGCTTTTTAGCTTCATTGTAGGCTTGGACGCGCTTGTCAGCCAGACTCTTCATGCGCCCACGAGAACCTTTAGCTTCTTCACGTTTCTTGAGAAAGGCTTCCTTGAGCTCGTGCAACATAGTCTTGAAGTTCTTGACATCTTGCACGCTGAGCTTTGCCATGTGCTACTTGAACTGAGCTTTCTCATAGTCGATATTTTGCTTCAGTTCAATGATGCGCTGAGCTAGAGCTAGCTCAGAAGTAATGGCGCCAGTGAAAGCGACGCTGAGGCCAATTGGAAGTTGCAGATCATCAAAGCTGAGATTGGGGGTTTCAAACCACTCATCAATGAAGTTGTGAAGGATTGATACGTCAAAGAGAGGAAAATCATTAAAGATTTCTGCTTCTTCTTTGCTCTTGATCAGTTGCTCAAGAGCGTCATCTGCAAGATCTTCATCGCTGGACAGATCAATGGCGTCGTTGCGCAGAATAGCAACAACAGTCAGTTCTTGGCTGGTGGGTTGCAAGGGCATCTTTACTCTCGAGGGCTTGGAGATGCGTGACAAATCTTCAGACTGCACACTGTGTTCAGGAGGTGCAGTGGCCAGAGGCTTCGCCTGTAAGACCTTTGGTGCAGGAGCAGGCTTTGAAGCTTTAGACTTCCTTAATTTCTTTGGCTTCGGCGGTGCAGGCGCTTCATCAGATTCAGCGTCATCTGCAGGCTCATCCACGGCTGTCCCTTGAACCATGATATGAGTGATGAGACCTTCCAGGTTGTAGAAGGGCCCAACAAGATTGGGTTCAGTTTCGCGTGTGCCATCAGCACGAGGAGCAGAGGGGCCTGGATTGAAGTCTAAGCCTCGTGACTTCTTGTTCTCTTTGGCCGAGTTTCTGGCAAACTGAAGGTTGCGCTTGAACAGATAATCATCGCGGCACCACAGTAATGAAGATAGGTATGCATCCAAAGGCTACGATCTACGGACCATGCAAGGATAGAAGTCTTGTTCAATGGCTTCAGCTCTGGACTTGGGTTGAAGATTTCTGTATAGAATGTCTCTCCATGGTCGTTTGATGGCATTCTTCTCAGCATACTCCTGGGTCACGAACCTGTACTTGAACCACTGTTCTGCCCAATATCTTCGAATCCATTGGATTCGAGTTTTTCGCTGATTGTAGTCCTCCTCTGGATCTGTCTTGTACAGCTCATAGAGGTTAGGAGGCAAATCTCTTGAGGTGTTGCCACGACGCTGTCTGTCACCCTTTCTTGTAGGTTTCTCTGGTGCCATGAAGCTTAAACTGAAGGGCTTCAACACATTTAAAGGCTTCCTCTTTCTGGTCAAACAGAACACTAGAAGTAAAATTTACATCCAGGTCCGTAGACGACCTACCAACGACTACAAGCACTGAAGCGAGCCGAAGGCGCGCCACCGTCATTGCCCCTCCCTCGTCGGAGGTGGGCAAACATTGTTGTAGTAGACAGTCGGGAAGTCGTCGTGCTAAGGCCCCATAGGACCAGCGCACTAGAACAGCAACCACCGATGAAGAGAAGCATAGACCGGAAGGACCAACCTGCAGACACACAGACGTAGACGGACAAAGACCGGATCCAGTCGGATCCATCGAAGACAAACACCGACCGGATCCCACGAGATCCGCCGGAGACAAACCTCTACACGCCTTCGGCGATGCTTGAAACATCACCGGGACGAGGGCTAGACAGAAAGGACCTTATTCCATCTTCAAGAAGCCGCCATCGCCTTATTTTTTGAGCATGGCACAAACCCTAACAAAACTCAAAAAAACACTCTCGCCGGCAAGGGCCGGGATCCGCCCTCCCTCCATGATTCAAGGACCATAGAGATGTGGCGGACCGGCAGCACCGGCGAGAGGCAAGGAAACCCTAGATGGGAGTTCGGCAGGAGTGAAGGGTCACGTGTCTCTATTTCTTTTTTAAGTACATAGATTTGTTCACCCGTGCGTTCTACCCACAGCCAAATTATAGCGTTCAAGAAGAAGAGAAGGAGTACTGCATCAGAAAGTTTTCTTTTCGAAACGACTGCATCAGAAAGTGACCGCACACGAAATTGCACATAACCTCTCTATTCATCTGTACAATCGCATAACTCTGTACAATCCGGGGAGAAGACCTGGGAAGAAAACCCAGTATGAAGCTACCAAGTAAAAAGCTAATCTGATGGTTCTGAACTCTGAAGGAAGGGGCGTCCGTGCAAGTGTATCTGACAGACAGCCGACGGCGTCTTTGATGGGAGCTTCAGTTGTAGGCGCCGAAGCTGGTGCGGCCTGACGCTCTCTTGTCCGCGCCGGCGCCGGCGTTCCTGGGCGCCATGAGGTTGCTGATGGTCCGCATGATCTGCCGCTTCAGCTGCCCCCTCTTCAGCGGAGGCCTCCTCTCCTTTGCGCTGCCGTAGTTGCTGATGCCGCTGTTGCTGCTATAGGAGTGCTCCATGGCTCTGCTTTCTGTGTTGTCCTTCCTCCTCTTCTTGCTTTCTCTCTTCTTCTTCTTCTTCTTCTCTTTCTTCTTTTGTGTGAGTGTGTGTGTGTGAAGAGAACATGGGAAGGTGAAAAGTATTTATAGGCGAACCAAACCATCATCTGTGCTCTGTCAATACCGGCGCCTTGCCGCACATGTTAAATTTGTCTTGGGAAAATAATTGACCACTTGTGGGCTGTGATGTGGCCCATGATGTATGTGCCGGCACGGCACTAGCCAGTAGGCACACGAGTGCTCCGTAGAACGAAAACGACTGGAGTGATCATCAGTTCATCACCAAGGGCAAGGGAGATGGCCGGGGGCATCTTTGAAGACAACTTAATGAATCATCCAAAGATCACTGACCGGTCGTCAGTCCAGACCGCATTCTCGCCCATGCAGAATAGAAATTCACGGTGTCATCCGGACGCCTCCATCGTGTCGTCGAGTCTGAAACGAGCCTGCATGGATTCATCTACACCTTATAACAAGTTTGTTCAGTCGACTCGGATAATTCAGGATGCCAAGAGCATCTCTAGCGAGAGACCGGGTGACCGTCTCTTCTGAGAGCAGTGCTGCCCCTTGACTATTTGGTCCGAGAGGAGAGATGCATGTGACCGTGATGGCTCACTGATTTGTACTGCAGCGAGTTTCAAGGTTCAAGGTTCAGTGCATCGCTCGTGGTGCGGTGCTGCTGGTGGCGCTATGCTAGCTAGCCTGCCTGCCTGCCTGGGGTGTCAACTTGGGTGACCCCACGACGTGGTCGACCGAAATATCTTGACCGTGACCTTATCCGCTACGTACCTCTTCTTGATTTTGGCAAGATATTTGTACATCTCGCGAGCGCTGATTCAATTAGTTATTGGAGGTTACCGTCAGTAGTACCTGCTAGTGCCGTCTAAATGAGAAAGAGAGAGACACTGGAGCTCTAATTGAGAGCATCGGTCTCCTGTAATTTTGCCACTCGGCGCATCTTCAACAGCAACACGTAAATTTCTTTCCGCACCCGTCCGTAAACAGGGATCAATCCGCGGACACGGATACGAAAGGACGACATTCAATTGTAGTCTGTATGTGTCAGTAAATTCAAATTCAAATCTACGTTGATCCATACAATGTGTTGGATCTCGCGCCGGATTGCATCCCCGATCACAACCAAAAGGAGGCAAATATGCTTAGTTTTTACATATCCGAATCCAAAAGAATATCAGTCAGGTAGTCCATGCATTTCTGCCTGCCGGATCGGCCATCCCAGCAAGCTGCCTCCCGATCAAGGAGGTGCCGTCGCCACCGCGTAGACAGCCTCCGCGTCGGTGTCCGTCTCCGCCTCCACCGCGTTCTCATCTTCCGCCGCCGCCAACTCATCTTTTTGTCGCTCCAACATTTGGTAGCGGGCGGATTGCACGGCAATTCTAGCGCCGGCATCCAAAGAGTCGATATTCAAGGTCAACATCCTGGCGTCCTCCACCTTGGCGGTGATCTTCACCCTCTTTTCCTCGAGCGTGGCCTTCTTCTCCTCAAGTGCCGCCTTCCTCTCTTCGATCATGGTCCTCCTATGTTCGAGCTTGATCTTCTTCTCCGTCGCCTCCATCAACTGCTTGAACCTTTCCTCCTTCCTCTCCTCCATGATGTCCGAGCGCCTCACGCATGCCTCTTCCTTCTTCGCCAAGATCTCCTCGAACCTCTCCGTCAGCTTGGCCGCCGCATCTTCTCGCTTCGCCCTCTACTGCTCCCACTCCTTGCCCCACAGATTTCTTCTAACCTTCTTCGGCGGTTCTTGGGCTGGGTCGGTAGGGTCACCAGTTTGTTCCTCGTTAGCTTGGGTGGCGGTCTTGGCAATAAAAATGTTCCACTTCGGTTGCCCATTCAATTTCAACAAACAATGCATGACGGTGGATGACTTCTTCTTCAACTTCTTGTACACCACACAAGCACGAGTAGTGAAAGAGCATGGTGCCCCCATGTGTGGTTTTGGTACTACCTCCGTCTAGGTGAATAAGTCATTCACGTAGTTTTAGGTCATTGATTTGAGGAATCAAATATGTGTTATATGTAATGAAAAGTATATCACTAGATTTGCACACAGATATAGTTTCTAAATATATTTTTTTTGTCACATATAATACATATTTAGATAATTAAATTGTCGACCTAGAACTACGTGAATGACTTATTCACCGAGACGGCGGTAGTAATAGATGACATTCTCTATGGAAAAATGGTTGCCTTGATTTATATTCATAGGATTTGTCCATAGGCATTTCTTGAAGTCCATTTGTTGGTTTCAAGGATTTTATGTGGTGACCAAGATGCTATTCAAGGAATTATCCAAGGATTGGTCATAGAGAAGTCATGATACAAGGTTGATCATGACTAAGTCAAAGAATGAATCAAGTTGGTCAACACACAAAGCATACAAGATGTGTCGTGAGGGATCAAGTGATCCCTTGGTATGGTATGCATTGTCCATTATGCTTTGTGTACTAATCCATGCTCTACGTGAGGGTTCTATGTGGGTTTAGGTATGTTTTGAAGGAAATATGCTCTAGAGGCAATAATAAAGTTGTTATTTATATTTCCTTATATCATGATAAATGTTTATTATTCATACTAGAATTGTATTAACCGGAAACTTAGTACATGTGTGAATACATAGACAAAGAGAGTGTCACTAGTATGCCTCTACTTGACTAGCTCGTTAATCAAAGATGGTTATGTTTCCTAACCATGAACAAGGAGTTGTTATTTGATTAACGGGATCACATCATTAAGTGAATGATCTGATTGACATGACCCATTCCATTAGCTTAGCACCCGATCGTTTAGTATGTTGCTATTGCTTTCTTCATGACTTATACATGTTCCTATGACTATGAGATTATGTAACTCCCGTTTACCAGAGGAACACTTTGTGTGCTACCAAACGTCACAACGTAACTGGGTGATTATAAAGGAGCTCTACAGGTGTCTCCAAAGGTACATGTTGGGTTGGCGTATTTCAAGATTAGGATTTGTCACTCCGATTGTCGGAGAGGTATCTCTGGGCCCTCTCGGTAATGCACATCACTTAAGCCTTGCAAGCATTGCAACTAATGAGTCAGTTGCGGGATGATGTATTACAGAACGAGTAAAGAGACTTGCCGGTAACGAGATTGAACTAGGTATTGGAATACCGACGATCGAATCTCGGGCAAGTAACATACCGATGACAAAGGGAACAACGTATGTTGTTATGCGGTCTGACCGATAAAGATCTTCGTAGAATATGTAGGAGCCAATATGGGCATCCAGGTCCCGCTATTGGTTATTGACCGGAGACATGTCTCGGTCATGTCTACATTGTTCTCAAACCCGTAGGGTCCGCACGCTTAAGGTTACGATGATAGTTATATTATGAGTTTATGCATTTTGATGTACCGAAGTTTGTTCGGAGTCCCAGATGTGATCACGGACATGACGAGGAGTCTCGAAATGGTCGGTACATCGTTGTAGTGCTTAGGCGAAGCCCTGCGTCAGTAACTTCATCATCACCATCATCACGCCATTGTGCTGACGAAACTATCCCTCGGCCTCAACTGGATCAAGAGTACGAGGGACGTCACCGAGCTGAATGTGTGCAGATCGCGGAGGTGCCGTGCATTCGGTACTTGATCGGTTGGATCGCGAAGACGTTCGACTACATCAACCGCGTTTCATAACGCTTCCGCTTTCGGTTTATGAGGGTACGTAGACATACTCTCCCCTATCTCATTGCTATGCATTGTAACGCCCTCGATGCGGCTATATCTCCCACGTGTCGAAGCACGACTTAGAGGCATAACCGCATTGAAAGCAATGTCGCAAGTGAGGTAATCTTCACATAACCCATATAATACATAAGGGAAAGAGATACATAGTTGGCTTACAATCGCCACTTCACACAATTACAGGAATAAAGCATTACATCATACAAATACACACAAGGTCCAACTACGGAACCAAAATAAAAGAAGACTACCCCAAAGCTATACAGATCCCCGATCGTCCCGACTGGGCTCCACTACTGATCAACTAGAACGAAACAACACAAAGGACAAGATCTTCATCGAGCTCCTCCTTGAGCTTGTTTGCGTCACCTGCTCGGTAAAATCAGCACCTGCAAACTGGTTTTGGAAGTATCTGTGAGTCACGGGACTCAGCAATCTCGCACCCTCGCGATCAAGACTATTTAAGCTTATAGGAAGGGTAAAAGATATGAGGTGGAGCTGCAGCAAGCGACTAACATATATGGTGGTTAACATATGCAAATGAGAGCGAGAAGAGGAGGCAAAGCACGGTCGAGAAACTATGATCAAGAAGTGATCCTAGAACAACGTACGTCAAGCATAACCCCAACATCGTGTTCACTTCCCAGACTCCGCCGAGAAAAGACCATCACGGTTACACACGCGGTTGATATATTTTAATTAAGGTCAACTTCAGGTTTTCTACAACCGGACATTAACAAATTCCCATCTACCCATAACCGCGGGCACGGCTTTCGAAAGATCATATCCCTGCAGGGGTGTCCCAACTTAGCCCATCACAAGCTCTCACGGTCAACGAAGGATATTCCTTCTAGCGGGAAGACCCGATCAGGCTCGGAATCCCGGTTACAAGACATTTCGACAGGTAAAACAAGACCAGCAAGACCGCCCAATGCGCCGACATCCAGATAGGATCTGCACATATCTCGTTCTCAGGGCAACACCGGATGAGCGCTCCGTACAACTAAAACCAGCCCTCAAGTTTCCCCGAGGTGGCGCTGCAAAGGACTCTAGTTCGGACCAACACTTAGACAAGCACTGGCCCGGGGGGTTAAAATAGAGATGACCCTCAGGATGCACGACTCCCAAGGGAAAAAGGCTAGGTGGCGAATGGTAAAACCAAGGTTGGGCCTTGCTGGAGGAGTTTTATTCAAGGCGAACTGTCAAGGGGTTCCCATTATAACCCAACCGCGTGAGGAATGCAAAATCCGGGAACATAACACCGATATGACGGAAACTAGGGCGGCAAGAGTGGAACAAAACACCAGGCATAATGCCGAGCCTTCCACCCTTTACCAAGTATATAGATGCATTAATTAAATAAGTGATATTGTGATATCCCAACAAAATATCCATGTTCCAACATGGAACAAGCTCCAATCTTGACCTGCAACTAACAACGCTATAAGAGGGGCTGAGCAAAGCGGTAACATAGCCAAACAACGGTTTGCTAGGACAAGGTGGGTTAGAGGCTTGGCTCAACAATATGGGAGGCATGATAAGCAAGTGGTAGGTATCGCAGCATAGGCATAGCAAAAGAGCGAGCAACTAGCAAGCAAAGATAGAAGTGATTTCGAGGGTATGGTCATCTTGCCTGGAATCCCGCAAGGAAGAAGAACGAGTCCATGAAGAAGACAAACGGACGTAGTCGAACGAATCCTCACAACACGACGTTACCGGATTACCGAGACGAAGTACACCGGAAAGAAAGCAAACAACATAGTAAACAACCACCACATAAGCATGGCACGATGCGCAAACAAGTATGATGCATGTCCGGTTTAATGAGGCATGGCATGGCAAAGTGCACAAACAACCCTACAAATTAAGTGGAGCTCAATATGCAACTCCGTTGCATATTGACGAAACACCACGTGACTTATTTAGTTCGATCTTGTTTATGTACCCAACAATATTAAATGTTGGTTAACATGGCAAGAGGTGAAACATGAGAAAACTACCTATCTAGGCAAGTTTAAATGAGGCCGGAACAACAAGCAACAAGTCCGGAAAATCATCATGTGCATATTTTAGTTATGGTACTGTTCTGCCCTAAACCAAATTTTAGAGTTGTTAAACATGCAAAGCAATGCCACCATGTTAAACTAGGCATTTTTCCACCCCATTTACATATAAAGTTTATTAAATTTGGAGCTACGGTTAATTAGTTATGAATTAAAGCACTTTAACATGGCATAGGAGCAAATTTAACCAAACAACATTTTAAACATTTTAAACATAGATGAAAATGACTTATTATGAAACTGGATGAAAAACTAAGAAACTTTCATATATAAATTGTTTTAATATGATGCACCGTTTGTGAGTTATTATATGCATGTTGTCTAGGGGCTTTTGTGAAAAACTGCAATCCTACGGATAATAGAAAAAAACGTTCTGCGGAAAAAATATGTCCCGGGCTGAATCTGGCCGACCCAAAAGTGCACATGGACAAGGGGGCTGCCTCACCCATGGGCCAAGCCCAGATCTGGAGAGGTAGTAGCAGGGCCGCTCGATCGATGTGGCCCTTGTCCACGCTAGCGCTGGACCAAGTCAACAAGGGGGCAGCACTGGTCGTCTCGTTCTGGGATGCTACTCGATGCTGCAAGCGGCGCGGAGGAGGCCGGGAAGACGGGGACGAGCGCCTGGACTCGGGTCCGTCGAAGGGCGAGGGGACGGTGAGATCCGGCGGAGGTTGGAGCTCCAGGCGGCTGCGGAAGCACGGATCCGAGCGGAGAGCTTGAGGCGCTACTGCTGCCTAAACACCTCAAGGACGCCATGACGGGCTCCCTGTATGAGCAGACAGAGAGAGAGATATGAGAAAGAGTCAAAACTCTACGTCAGGATGCCTCACCAGAGCGACGAAGGGACTGAGGAGTAAAAATAATTCCTAACTCTCCGATATATATAATTCCTAAATGACTCAAAACATTTCTAGACTCAATAACACCAGCCATTCGATCAAGCAGGGGGCTCCTAAGGTCGGGGAAGGCTCTGATTACCAACTTGTAACGCCCTCGATGCGGCTATATCTCCCACGTGTCAAAGCACGACTTAGAGGCATAACCGCATTGAAAGCAATATCGCAAGTGAGGTAATCTTCACACAACCCATGTAATACATAAGGGAAAGAGATACATAGTTGGCTTACAATCGCCACTTCACACAATTACAGGAATAAAGCATTACATCATACAAATACACACAAGGTCAGACTACAGAACCAAAATAAAAGAAGACTACCCCAAAGCTACACAGATCCCCGACCGTCTCGATTGGGCTCCACTACTGATCAACTAGAACGAAACAACACAAAGGACAAGATCTTCATAGAGCTCCTCCTTGAGCTTGTCTGCGTCACCTGCTCGGTAACATCGGCACCTGCAAACTGGTTTTGGAAGTATCTGTGAGTCACGGGGACTCAGCAATCTCGCACCCTCGCGATCAAGACTATTTAAGCTTATAGGAAGGGTAAAAGGTATTAGGTGGAGCTGCAGCAAGCGACTAGCATATATGGTGGTTAACATACGCAAATGAGAGGCAAAGCACGGTCGAGAAACTATGATCAAGAAGTGATCCTAGAACAACCTATGTCAAGCATAACTCCAACACCGTGTTCACTTCCCGGACTCCGCCGAGAAGAGACCATCACGGTTACACACGCGGTTGATGTATTTTAATTAAGGTCAACTTCAGGTTTTCTACAACCGGACATTAACAAATTCCCATCTGCCCATAACCGCGGGCACGGCTTTCGAAAGATCATATCCCTGCAGGGGTGTCCCAACTTAGCCCATCACAAGCTCTCACGGTCAACGAAGGATATTCCTTCTAGCGGGAAGACCCGATCAGGCTCGGAATCCCGGTTACAAGACATTTCGACAGGTAAAACAAGACCAGCAAGACCGCCCGATGCGCCGACATCCTGATAGGAGCTGCAAATATCTCGTTCTCAGGGCAACATCGGATGAGCGCTCCGTACAACTAAAACCAGCCCTCAAGTTTCCCCGAGGTGGCGCTGCAAAGGACTCTAGTTCGGACCAACACTTAGATAAGCACTGGCTCGGGGGGGTTAAAATAGAGATGACCCTCGGGATGCGCGACTCTCAAGGGAAAAAGGCTAGGTGGCGAATGGTAAAACCAAGGTTGGGCCTTGCTGGAGGAGTTTTATTCAAGGCGAACTGTCAAGGGGCTCCCATTATAACCCAACCGCGTGAGGAACGCAAAATCCGGGAACATAACACCGATATGACGGAAACTAGGGCGGCAAGAGTGGAACAAAACACCAGGCATAATGCCGAGCCTTCCACCCTTTACCAAGTATATAGATGCATTAATTAAATAAGTGATATTGTCATATCCCAACAAAATATCCATGTTCCAACATGGAACAAGCTCCAATCTTCACCTGCAACTAACAACACTATAAGAGGGGCTGAGCAAAGTGGTAACATAGCCAAACAATGGTTTTCTAGGACAAGGTGGGTTAGAGGCTTGGCTCAACAATATGGGAGGCATGATAAGCAAGTGGTAGGTATCACAACATAGGCATAGCAAAAGAGCGAGCAACTAGCAAGCAAAGATAGAAGTGATTTCGAGGGTATGGTCATCTTGCCTGAAATCCCACAAGGAAGAAGAACGAGTCCATGAAGAAGAAAAACGGACGTAGTCGAACGAATCCTCACAACACGACGTTACCGGATTACCGAGACGAAGTACACCGGAAAGAAAGCAAACAACATAGTAAACAACCACCACATAAGCATGGCACGATGCGCAAACAAGTATGATGCATGTCCGGTTTAATGAGGCATGGCATGGCAAAGTGCACAAACAACCCTACAAATTAAGTGGAGCTCAATATGCAATGCATATTGACGAAACGCCACGTGACTTATTTAGTTCGATCTTGTTTATCTACCCAACAATATTAAATGTTGGTTAACATGGCAAGAGGTGAAACATGAGAAAACTACCTATCTAGGCAAGTTTAAATGAGGCCGGAACAACAAGCAACAAGTCCGGAAAATCCTCATGTGCATATTTTAGTTATGGTACTGTTCTGCCCTAAACCAAATTTTGGAGTTGTTAAACATGCAAAGCAATGCCACCATGTTAAACTAGGCATTTTTCCACCCCATTTACATATAAAATTTATTAAATTTGGAGCTATGGTTAATTAGTTATGAATTAAAGCACTTTAACATGGCATAGGAGCAAATTTAACCAAACAACATTTTAAACATAGATGAAAATGACTTATTATGAAACTAGATGAAAAACTAAGCAACTTTCATATATAAATTGTTTTAATATGATGCACCGTTTATGAGTTATTATATGCATGTTGTCTAGGGGCTTTTCTGAAAAACTGCAATCCTGCGGATAATAGACAAAAACGTTCTGCGGAAAAAATATGTCCCGGGCCGAATCTGGCCGGCCCAAAATTGCACAGGGACAAGGGGGTTGCCTCACCCATGGGCCAAGCCCAGATCTGGAGATGTAGTAGCAGGGCCGCTCGATCGATGTGGCCCTTGTCCACGCTAGCGCTGGACCAAGTCAACAAGGGGGCAGCTCTGGTCGTCTCTTTCTGGGATGCTACTCGATGCTACAAGCGGCGCGGAGGAGGCCGGGAAGACAGGGACGAGCACCTGGACTCGGATCCGTCGAAGGGCGAGGGGACGGTGAGATCCGGCGGAGGTTGGAGCTCCAGGCGGCTGCAGAAGCACGGATCCGAGCGGAGAGCTTGAGGCGCTACTGCTGCCTGAACACCTCAAGGACGCCATGACGGGTCCCTGTATGAGCACATAGAGAGAGATATGAGAAAGGGCGGGAGATTGGAGAGGAAGGAAAGGAAGGCGCGGTTGTGCCTGAGCACCGAGCGAGGTAGGGAGGAGGCCAACGGCATGACCTACTGCTGTTGCCGTCGGCGACGTGGACGTGCGAGGCCGCGGGGAGGCCATTGAGTTGAACTCCGGCGGCGGTGGTTAAATCCATGGCGGGGACGGGGCTCCTCCTGTTCGGAAAACAACGAGATGGAGTTGCTGCTACTGCCGGTGGCGGATCTGACGAGGCGGGGGCACGCGGTGGAGGAGCGCTCGAGCGCTGCTGCTCGAGGGCATGATGTCCATGGCGTCGGCGCAGAGTTTCTTCGGCGGCCATGGCGCCTAGCGTGCTCCTGGCCAGGGCGTAGCTGCTCCTGCAGAGAGAGTGACGTGAGGAGAGAGGCCATGGCAGGCGAAAACGGAAAGGGGGGAAGGTGAGGAGGAGGAGAGGCACAGCCTTGGGGCCCGACGTCCATGGCGGAGGAGCTTCAGCGGCAGCGTTCGTCGTCGGACGGCGAGGCGAGGAGGGGCCAGGGACGAGGCATGGCTCGGGCAGGGGAAGGCTCGGGCACGGTAGGAGGAAGCGGTTGGACGGCGACGCAAATCGAGGAAGGAGGGGATCTGGGAGGAAGAAGCTGATTGGCTCGGCGCTGAAAACAAAAGGAGTGGCGGCGGCGTGGGGATTGGATGGATGGGACAAGGTCCCTAGAATTTAGGGTTAGGGGCTATATATAGCATGTAGGCGAAAAGAAAGAGATTTGGATCATCGGATCGAAATCCGACGGACGAGGATAAATATGCTAAGGAGTCCAATAAATAAAACGATGATATTTTGTAGATGTTTGGGGATGTTCGAGACCCAACGGTGATGACTATCCGGGTCGGGTCCAGGACAGCTTTCGGACGCGCGCGCGAGGAGGGCCGCGGGCTGACGAGAGAGGTTAGGTTGGACCTGGCAGTGGGTAGTGGGTGGTGTAGATGGTCTCGAGCTGAGAGAAGAGAAGAGAGGGAGGCTCGGCGACTGTTTCCGGAGACTGAAAACATCCGACGTTAGACCGGCTACTATTGCCGCTATATTTATCCGTTGGGGCGTCAAACGAACTCCGAATGCGATGAAACTTGGCAGGCGGTCTACTGACAACAAAACGACACCGCATGCCAACTTTCAACCCATTCCGAGAACATTTTCTGGCCACTTATAAAATAATATTTCGGACATGTCGCGGGCGTGTGCAAGTGTGGTTGGGCTCAGAACGGACAACGGAGAGGACGAGGAGACCGGGGCGGATGCAAGTTTTGAAAACATGATGATGCAATGCACATGATGACATGACAAGATGCAACACGCAGGCGAATGACATGGCAACGACAACGAATAACTGGAAGACACCTGGCACATCGGTCTCGGGGCGTTACATGCATCTCCTAGATAGATCTTGCGTGATCGTCAGAATTTTTTGAAATACTACGTCCCCAACAGTGGCATCCGAGCCAGGTCTATGTGTAGATGTTATATGCACGAGTAGAACACAAAGGAGTTGTGGGCGTGGGTATATACATATTGCTTGCCGTCACTAGTTCATTCGTGATTCAGTGGTATTGTTGGATGAAGCGGCTCAGACCGACATTACGCGTACGCTTACGCGAGACTGGTTCTACCGACGTGCTTTGCACATAGGTGGCTAGTGGGTGTCTGTTTCTCCAACTTTAGTTGAATCGGTTTCAATGAACAGGGTTCTTTTTGAAGATCAAAAAACAATCACTATACTACATTGTGGTTTTGATGCGTGGGTAAGAACGGTTATTGCTAGAAGCCCGTAGCAGCCACGTAAAACTTGCAGCAAGAAAGTAAAGGACGTCTAACTTGTTTTTGCACGGTATGTTGTGATGTGAAATGGTCAAGACGTGATGATATACAAATTGTTGTATGAGATGATCATGTTTTGTTAAAGTTATCGGCAACTGGCAGGAGCCTTATGGTTGTCTCTTTATTGCATAAGATGCAAGCGCCGTATAATTGGTTTACTTTATCGCTATGTGATAGCAATAGTTGCAAAAGCAATAGTTGGCGAGACGACCATGTGATGACACGTTGATAAAGATCAAGATGATGGAGATCATGGTGTCATGCCGGTGACGATAGAGATCATGACGGTACTTTGGAGATGGAGATCGAAGGCACAAGATGATGATGGCCATATCATGTCACATATTCTGATTTCATGTGATGTTTATCTTTTATGCATCTTATTTTGCTTAGTACGACGGTAGCATTATGATATGATCCCTTACTAAAATTTCAAGGTAGAAGTGTTCTCCCTGAGTATGCACCGTTGCGACAGTTCTTCGTGCTGAGACACCACATGATGATTGGGTGTGATAAGCTCTACGTTCACATACAACGGGTGTAAGCCAGCTTTGCACATGCAGAATACTCGGGTTAAACTTGACGAGCCTAGTATATGCAGATATGGCCTCGGAACACGGAGGACAAAAGGTCGAGCGTGAATCATATAGTAGATATGATCAACATAGTGATGTTCACCATTGAAAACTACTCCATCTCACGTGATGATCAGACATGGTTTAGTTGATATGGATCACGTGATCACTTAAATGATTAGAGGGATGTCTATCTAAGTGGGAGTTCTTAAGTAATATGATTAAATTGAACTTTAATTTATCATGAACTTAGTCTTGATAGTATTTTCATATCTATGTTGTAGATCAATTGCTCGAGTATAGCTTCCCAATTTTATTTATGATATGTTCCTAGAGAAAACTATGTTGAAAGATGTCAGTAGCAATGATGCGGACTAGCTCCGTGATCTGAGGATTATCCTCATTTCTGCATAGAAGAATTATGTCCTTAATGCACCGCTAGGTGACGGACCTATTGCAGGAGCAAATGCAGACGTTATGAACGTTTGGCAAGCTCGGTATGATGACTACTTGATAGTTTAGTGCGCCATGCTTTACGGCTTAGAACCGGTACTTCAAAAACGTTTTGAATGCCACGGAGCATATAAGACCTCTGACAAGTACTTTACCTACAAGATGGAGGAGAATAGCTCAACCAGTGAACATGTGCTCAGAATGTCTGAGTACTACAATCGCTTGAATTGAGTGGGAGTTAATCTTCCAGATAAGATAGTGATTGACAGAGTTCTCTAGTCACTCTCATCAAGTTACTAGGACTTCGTGATGAACTATAATATGTAAGGGATGACGAAAACGATCCCCGAGCTCTTCGTGATGCTGAAATCAGTGAAGGTAGAAATCAAGAAAAGCATCAAATGTTGATGGTTGACAAGACCACTAGTTTCAAGTAAAAGGGCAAGGGAAAGAAAGGGAACTTCAATAAGAATGGCGAGCAAGTTGCCACTCCCATGAAGAAGCCCAAAGCTAGACCCAAGCCTGAAACTGAGTGCTTCTACTGCAAAGGAAATGGTCACTAGAAGTGGAACTGCCCTAGATACTTGGCGAATAAGAAGGATGGCAAAGTGAACAAAGGTATATTTGATATACATGTTATTGATGTGTACTTTACTAGTGTTTATAGAAACCCCTCAGTATTTGATACTGGTTCAGTTGCTAAGAGTAGTAACTCGAAACGGGAGTTGCAAAATAAAGAGAGACTAGTTAAGGGCGAGGTGATGATGTGAGTTGGAAGTGATTCCAAGGTTGATAAGATCACCATCGCACACTCCCTTCACCTTCGGGATTAGTGTTGAACCTAAAATAAATGTTATTTGGTGTTTGCCTTGAGCATAAATATGATTAGATCATATTTATTGCAACACGGTTATTCATTTAAGTCAAATAATAATTGTTGTTCTATTTACATGAATAAAACCTTCTATGGTCATACACTCAATATAAATGGTTTATTGAATCTCGATTGTAGTGATACACATATTCATAATATTGAAGCCAAACGATGCAAAGTTAATAATGATAGTACAACTTATATGTGGCACTGCCGTTAGGTCATATTGGTGTAAAGCGCATGAAGAAACTCCATGCTGATGGACTTTTGGAATCACTTGATGCTTGCGAACCATGCCTCATGAGCAAGATGACTAAGACTCCATTCTTCCGAACAATGGAGCGAGCAACAAACTTGTTGGAAATAATACATACTGATGTGTGCGGTCCAATGAGTGTTGAGGCTCATGGCAGGTATCGTTATTTTCTGACCTTCACAGATGATTTGAGCAGATATGGGTATATCTACTTGATGAAAAATAAGTATGAAACATTTGAAAAGTTCAAAGAATTTCAGAGTGAAGTGGAAAACATCATAACAAGAAAATAAAGTTTCTACAATCTAATCGCGAAAACGAATATTTGAGTTACGAGTATGGTCTTTATTTGAAACAATGTGGAATAGTTTCGCAACTCATCCCACCTGGAACACCACAATGTAATGGTGTGTTCGAACGTCATAACCGTACTTTATTAGATATGGTCCAATTTATGATGTCTCTTACCGAATTACCACTATCGTTTTGGGGTTATGCATTAGAGACAGTTGCATTCACGTTAAATAGGGCACCATCTAAAAATCCGTTGAGTCAACACCGTATGAACTATGGTTTAGCAAGAAACCTAAGCTGTCGTTTCTTAAAGTTTGGGGTTGCGATGCTTATGTGAAAAAGTTTCAACCTGATAAGCTCAAACCCAAATCGGAGAAGTGCGTCTTCATAGGATACCCAAAAGAAAATTGTTGGGTACACCTTCTATCACAGCTCCAAAGGCAAGATCTTTGTTGCTAAGTGTGGATCCTTTCTAGAGAAGGAGTTTCTCTCGAAAGGAGTGGGAGGAAAGTAGAACTTGATGAGGTAATTGTACCTGCTCCCTTATTCGAAAGTAGCTCATCACAAAAATCAGTTCCAGTGATTCCTACACCAATTAGTGAGGAAGCTAATGATGATGATCATGAAAATTTCTGATCAAGTTACTACCGAACCTCGTAGGTTAACCAGAGTAAGATCCGCACGAGAGTGGTACGATAATCCTGTTCTGGAGGTCATGTTACTTGACCATGACGAACCTACGAACTATGACGAAGCAATAATGAGCCCAGATTCCGCAAAATGGCTTGAGGCCATGAAATCCAAGATAGAATCCATGTATGAGAACAAACTGTGGACTTTGGTGGACTTACCCATTGATCGGCAAGCCATTGAGAATAAATGGATCTTCAAGAGGAAGATAGATGCTGATAGTAGTGTTACTATCAACAAAGCTCGAATTGTGGCAAAAAGTTTTCGACAAGTTCAAGGTGTTGACTACGATGAGATTTTCTCACTCGTAGGGATGCTTAAGTTTGTCCAAATCATGTTAGCAATTGGCATATTTTATGAAATCTGGCAAATGGATGTCAAAACTGCATTCCTTAATGGATTTCTTAAAGAAGAGTTGTATATGATACAACAAGGAAGTTTTGTCAATCCTGAAGGTGCTAACAAAGTGTGCAACCTCCAGCGATCCATCTATGGACTGGTGCAAACATCTTGGGGTTGGAATATACGCTTTGATGAGTTGATCAAAGCATATAGTTTTATACAGACTTGCAGTGAAGCCTGTATTTACAAGAAAGTTAGTGGGAGCACTACATCATTTCTAATAAGTATATGAGAATGACATATTGCTGATCGGAAATAATGTAGAATTTTCTGGAAAGCACAAAGGAGTTTTTGAAAGGAGTTTTTCAAAGAAAGACCTTGGTGAAGCTGCTTACATATTGAGCAGCAAGATCTATAGAGATAGAACAAGACGCTTGATAAATTTTTTCAATAAGTACATACCTTGACAAGTTTTTGAAGTAGTTCAAAATGGACCAGTCAAAGAAAGAGTTCTTGCCTGTGTTGCAAGGTGTGAAGTTGAGTAAAGGCTCAAAACCCGACCACGATAGAAAATAGAAAGAGAACGAAAAGTCATTCCCTATGCCTCAGTCATAGGTTCTATAAAGTATGCTATGCTGTGTACCAGACCTATTGTATACCTTAGCATGATTTTGGCAAGGGAGTACAATAGTGATCTAGGAGTAGATCACTGGATAGCGGTCAAAATTATCCTTAGAGGACTAAAGAAATATTTCTCGGCTATGGAGGTGATAAAAGAGTTCGTCGTAAAGAGTTACATCGATGCAAGCTTTTGACACCGATCGAGATGACTCTAAGTCTCGATCTAGATACATATTGAAAGTGGGAGCAATTAGCTAGAGTAGCTCCGTGTAGAGTATTTTAGACATAGAAATTTGCAAAATACATACGGATCTGAATGTCGTAGACCCGTAGACTAACTTCTCTCACAAGCAAAACATGATCACTCTTTGGGTGTTAATCACATAGCGATGTGAACTCAATTATTGACTCTAGTAAACCCTTTGGGTATTAGTCACATGAAGATGTGAATTAATCACATAAAGATGTGAACTATTGGTGTGAAATCACATGATGATGTGAACTAGATTATTGACTCTTGTGCAAGTGGGAGACTGCAGGAAATATGTCCTAGAGGCAATAATAAGGTTGTTATTTATATTTCCTTATATCATGATAAATGTTTATTATTCATACTAGAATTGTATTAACCGGAAACTTAGTACATGTGTGAATACATAGACAAACAAAGTGTCACTAGTATGCCTCTACTTGACTAGCTCGTTAATCAACGACGGTTAAGTTTCCTAGCCATGGACATGAGTTGTCATTTGATGAACGGGATCACATCATTATAGAATGATGTGATTGACATGGCCCATCCGTTAGCTTAGCACTATGATCGTTTAGTTTATTGCTATTGCTTTCTTCATGACTTAAACGTGTTCCTATGACTATGAGATTATGCAACTCCCGAATACCAGAGGAACACTTAGTGTGCTATCAAACGTCACAACGTAACTGGGTGACTATAAAGATTCTCTACAGGTGTTTCCAATGGTGTTTGTTGAGTTGGCATAGATCGAGATTAGGATTTGTCACTCCATGTATCGGAGAGGTATCTTCGGGCCCTCCCGGTAATGCACATCACTATAAGCCTTTCAAGTAATGTGACTAATGAGTTAGTTGCAGGATGTTGCATTATGGAACGAGTAAAGAGACTTGCCGGTAATGAGATTGAACTAGGTATTGAGATACCGACGATCGAATCTTGGGCAAGTAACATACCGATGACAAAGGGAACAACGTATGTTGTTATATGGTTTGACAGATAATGATCTTCGTAGAATATGTCGGAACCAACATGAGCATCCAAGTTCCGCTATTGGTTATTAACCAGAGATGAGTCTCGCTCATGTCTACATAGTTCTTGAACCCGTAGGGTCCGCACGCTTAACGTTCGATGACGATCGGTATTATGAGTTTATGTGTTTTGATGTACCGAAGGTTGTTTGGAATCCCGGATGTGATCACGTACATGACGAGGAGTCTCGAAATGGTTGAGACATAAAGATTGATATATCGGATGACTATATTCGGACACCGTATGAGTTCCGGGGGTCACCGGATATATATCGGAGTGCCAAAAGGGTTATCGGAACCACCAGAGAAGTAATGGGCCTTATTGGGCCTAGGGGAGAGAGAGGGGGCTGTCAAGGGCTGGCCGCCCCCCGGGCCTAGTCCGAATTGGACTAGGGGGAGGGGCAGCGCCCCCTCCTTCCTTCTCTTCCCCCCTCCTTCCTTCTTCTCCTAGTAGGACTAGGAAAGGGGGGAGTCCTACTCCTACTAGGAGGAGGATTCCTCCCTCTTGGCGCGCCTATGAGTGCCGGCCGGCCTCCCCCTCCCTCCTTTATATACGTGGGGAGGGGCATCCTAGAACACATCAAAGTTGATTGTTTAGCTGTGTGCGGTGCCCTCCTCCACAGAATTCCACCTCAGTCATATCGTTGTAGTGCTTAGGCGAAGCCCTGCGTCGGTAACTTCATCATCATCGTCATCACGCCGCCGTGCTGACAAAACTCTCCCTCGGCCTCAACTAGATCAAGAGTACGAGGGACGTCACTGAGCTGAACGTGTGCAGATCACGGAGGTGTCGTGCGTTCGGTACTTGATCGGTTGGATCGCGAAGACATTCGACTACATCAACCGCGCTTCACAACGCTTCCGCTTTCGGTCTACGAGGGTACGTAGACATACTCTCCCCCTCTCATTGCTATGCATCTCTGATACGTCTCCAACGTATCTATAATTTTTGATTGTTCCATGCTATATTATCGACTGTTTTGGACATTATTGGGCTTTATTATCCACTTTTATATTATTTTTGGGACTAACCTATTAACCGAAGGCCCAGCCCAGAATTGCTGTTTTTTCCTTGTTTTAGAGTATCGCAGAAAAGGAAGATCAAACGGAGTCCAAATGGAATGAAACCTTCGGAAAAGTTATTTTTGGAAAGAAAGCAATACAGGAAACTTGGAGTGCACGTCAGGGGATCAACGAGGAGAGCACGAGGCAGGGGGGCGCGCCCACCCCCTGGGCGCACCCTCAACCCTCGCGGGCCCCTCATGGCTCATGTATTTCTTCCGCCCATGTATACCCATATACCCTAAAAACTTCGGGGAGCACAATAGATCGGGAGTTCCGCCGCCAAAAGCCTCCGTAGCCACCAAAAACCAATCTAGACCCGTCCCGGCACCCTGCCAGAGGGGGAATCCCTCTCCGGTGGCCATCTTCATCATCCCGGTGCTCTCCATGACGAGGAGGGAGTAGTTCTCCCTCGGGGCTGAGGGTATGTACCAGTAGCTATGTGTTTGATCTCTCTCTCTCTCGTGTTCTTGAGGTGGTACGATCTTGTTGTATCGCGAGCTTTGCTATTATAGTTGGATCTTATGATGTTTCTCCCCCTCTACTCTCTTGTAATGGATTGAGTTTTCCCTTCGAAGTTATCTTATCGGATTGAGTCTTTAAGGATTTGAGAATACTTGATATATGTCTTGCGTGAGATACCCGTGGTGACAATGGGGTATTCTATTGATCCACTTGATGTATGTTTTGGTGATCAACTTGCGGGTTCCGCCCATGAACCTATGCATAGGGGTTGGCACACATTTTCATCTTGACTCTCTGGTAGAAACTTTGGGGCACTCTTTGAGGTCCTATGTGTTGGTTGAATAGATGAATCTGAGATTGTGTGATGCATATCGTATAATCATACCCACGGATACTTGAGGTGACATTGGAGTATCTAGGTGACATTAGGGTTTTGGTTGATTTGTGTCTTAAGGTGCTATTCTAGTACGAACTCTAGGGTTGTTTGTGACACTTATAGGAATAGCCCAACGGATTGATTGGAAAGAATAACTTTGAGGTGGTTTCGTACCCTACCATAATTTCTTCGTTTGTTCTCCGCTATTAGTGACTTTGGAGTGACTCTTTGTTGCATGTTGAGGGATAGTTATATGATCCAATTATGTTATTATTGTTGAGGGAACTTGCACTAGTGAAACTATGAACCCTAGGCCTTGTTTCAACGCATTGCAATACCATTTACGCTCACTTTTATCATTAGTTACCTTCCTGTTTTTATATTTTCAGATTACAAAAACCCATATCTACCATCCATATACCACTTGTATCACCATCTCTTCGCCGAACTAATGCACCTATACAATTTACCATTGTATTGGGTGTGTTGGGGACACGAGAGACTCTTTGTTATTTGGTTGCAGGGTTGCTTGAGAGAGACCATGTTCATCCTACGCCTCCTACGAATTGATAAACCTTAGGTCATCCACTTGAGAGAAATTTGCTACTATCCTACAAACCTCTGCACTTGGAGGCCCAACAACGTCTACAAGAAGAAGGTTGTGTAGTAGACATCAAGCTCTTTTCTGGCGCCGTTGCCGGGGAGGCGAGGAAAGCGGCAATAACACCCCGTCAACTAAGCTCTTTTTTGGCGCCGTTGTCGGGAAGGTTAGCGCATGAAGGTTTATCTTTAGATCTTGCAATCGAATCTTTTTGTTTCTTGTTTTAGCACTACTTTAGTTTATAAAAGAAAACTACAAAAAAATATGGAATTGAGTTTGCCTCATACACTTCATCTTTTTAATATCTTTCGTGAGTATGATGGAAAGGAAAATTGTGCCAACGTGTTAGAAGAAGAATGCATTAAAATGTTTGGCACTAAATCTTTGAATGATAAGCATGATTGCAATGTTATTAGTATGAACTCCTTGAATATCCATGATGCTAATGATATGCAAAGCCACAAGCTTGGGGATGCTATGTTTGATGAAGATGATATTTTTTGTCCCCATGTTTTGATGAGCAAATTTATTATGATGAAAGCATGCCTCCTATTTATGATGATTATATTGATGAAAGTGGATTTGGAGAGGTCATGACTTTATTTTGTGATGAATCCACTATTTCGGAAGAGGTTCCAATTGATTATGAGAACAAAGTTGCTATCTATGATGATTATTGTGATGACTTGTATGCTATAAAGAATAATGATATCCATGAAACTTGTCATCATTATTTTAGTTTTCAATTAGATTATGCCTCACATGATAGTTATTTTGTTGAGTTTGCTCCCACTATTATTCATGAGAAGAATTTTGCTTGTGTGGAGAGTAATAAAATTTCTATGCTTGTAGATCATGAAAAGAATGCTTTAGGTGCTGGTTATATTGTTGAATTCATTCATGCTGCTACTGAAAATTACTATGAGGGGGGAACATATGCTTGTAGGAATTGCAATAATATCAAGTTTCCTCTCTATGTGCTTAAAGTTTTAATGTTATTCTTGTTTTACCTTCCTACGCAAGTTCATTCTTGTTCCCACAAGTTGTTTGCTCAAAAAATCCCTATGCATAGGAAGTGGGTTAGGCTTAAATGTGTTAGTCATATTCTTTATGATGCTCTCTTTATGTTTCTATTCTTATCTTTTATGTGAGCATCATTGAAATCATCATGCCTAGCTAGGGGCGTTAAACGATAGCGCTTGTTGGGAGGCAACCCAAATTTATTTTTGTTCCTTGATTTTTGCTCATGTTTAGTAATAAATAATTTATCTATCCTCCGTTATGATTAAGTTTTTATATTTTAATTAGTGTTTGTGCCAAGTAGAACCGTTGGGAAGACTTGGGGAAAGTCTTGTTGATCATGCTGTAAAAAACAGAAACTTTAGCGCTCACGAGAATTGCTTCCATTTTTTATTTCAGAGTGATATTTAGTTAATTATTTTTGCAGATGATTAATAGATAAATTCCTCACGGTCAGAAATTTATTTTATAATTTTTGGGTTCCATAAGTTTGCATTAGTTACAGATTACTACAGACTGTTCTGTTTTTGACAGATTCTGTTTTTCACGTGTTGTTTACTTATTTTGATGAATCTATGGCTAGTAAAAGAGTTTATAAACCATAGAGAAGTTGGAATAAAGTAGGTTTAACACTAATATAAATAAATAATGAGTTCATTACAGTACCTTGAAGTGGTGTTTTGTTTTCTTTCGCTAACGGAGCTTACGAGTTTTCTGTTAAGTTTTGTGTTGTGAAGTTTTCAAGTTTTGAGTAATGATTCGATGGACTATGGAATAAGGAGTGGCAAGAGCCTAAGCTTGGGGATGCCGAAGTAATCCCAAGGTAATATTCAAGGACAACCAAAAGCCTAAGCTTGGGGATGCCCCGGAAGGATCCCCTCTTTCGTCTTTATTCATCGGTAACTTTACTTGGAGCTATATTTTTATTAGCCACATGATATGTGTTTTGCTTGGAGCGTCATTTTATTTTATTCATTTTTGCTTGCTGTTTGAATAAAATACCAATATCTTAAATTATTAAATGTTAGAGAGTCTTCACATAGTTGCATAATTATTCGACTACTCATTGATCTTCACTTATATCTTTCGGAGTAGTTTGTCATTTGCTCTAGTGCTTCACTTATATCTTTTTAGAGCACGGTGGTGGTTTTATTTTGTAGAAAATAGATGAACTCTCATGCTTCACTTATATTATTTTGAGAGTCTTTAGAACAACATGGTAATTTGCTTTGGTTATGAAATTAGTCCTAATATGATGGGAATCCAAGAGGGATATAATAAAAACTTTCATATAAGTGCATTGAATACTAAGAGAAGTTTGATACTTGATTGTTTTGAGATATGGAGATAGTGATATTAAAGTTGTTCTAGTTGAGTAGTTGTGCATTTGAGAAATACTTGTGTTGAATTTTGCAAGTCCTGTAGCATGCACGTATGGTAAACATTGTGTAACAAATTTGAACATGAGGTGTTATTTGATTGTCTTCCTTATGAGTGGCGGTCGGGGACGAGCGATGGTCTTTTCCTACCAATCTATCCCCCTAGGAGCATGCGTGTAGTGCTTGGTTTTTGATGACTTGTAGATTTTTGCAATAGGTATGTGAGTTCTTTATGACTAATGTTGAGTCCATGGATTATACGCACTCTTACCCTTCCATCATTGCTAGCCTCTTCGGTACCATGCATTGCCCTTTCTCACATTGAGAGTTGGTGCAAACTTCACCAGTGCATCCAAACCCCATGATATGATACGCTTTTTCACACATAAACCTCCTTATATCTTCCTCAAAACAGCCACCATACCTACCTATTATGGCATTTCCATAGCCATTCCGAGATATATTGCCATGCAACTTTCCACCGTTCCGTTTATTATGACACGCATCATCATTGTCATATTGCTTTGCATGATCATGTAGTTGACATCGTATTTGTGGCAAAGCCACCGTTCATAATTTTTCATACATGTCACTCTTGATTCATCGCAATCCCGGTACACCGCCGGAGGTATTCATATAGAGTCATACTTTGTTCTAGTATCGAGTTGTAATCTTTGAGTTGTAAATAAATAGAAGTGTGATGATCATCATTAATAGAGTATTGTCCCAAAAAAAGGGGAAAAGAAAGGCCAAAAAAGGGGACAAATAAAAAAGGAAAGGCCAAATAAAAAATAAAAAGAAAAGGGACAATGCGCGGTATCACCATCTCTTCGCCGAACTAGTGCACCTATACAATTTACCATTGTATTGGGTGTGTTGGGGACAAGAGAGACTCTTTGTTATTTGGTTGCAGGCTTGCTTGAGAGAGACCATCTTCATCCTACGCCTCCTACGGATTGATAAACCTTAGGTCATCCACTTGAGGGAAATTTGCTATTTTCCTACAAACCTCTGCACTTGGAGGCCCAACAACGTCTACAAGAAGAAGGTTTTGTCTCTCCTAGATAGATCTTGCGTGATCGTAGGAATTTTTTTGAAATACTGCATTCCCCAACATGTTTCCATGGGTTTGCATCAAGAGGAAGATCTCATACAACCCATGGAGGATGACATCAAGTGGTGATCGTCATCAAGTTTGCGGTGTGCAAGTTCAACTGGAGCATCACAAAGAGATCATGCTTGATTCTTGCCGTCCATTGTGGTGACAATGGACTTGTGAAGATGTGCTGAAAGTGACTCACATAGAGTGAAGTATGGGGGAGCAATCAAATAGTCTTCATCGAGCCAACGCAATCAAGAAAGGTGGTCCAACTTAAGAAAGTCAAGATCGTCATCATCTAGCTCAAGTGGACTATGTGCAAGGCAATTTTTTCCCCTTAATAGGTTTTCTATTTTACCGGTCTCATGGTGGTAGTTAGGAGACCGGGTTATATGACCGATTGTCGTACTATTAAGGGGGGCTCTCAAGTAAGTAGCTTGATCATATCGTTCGTAGAGAGCCCAAAACATTGCATTCTTCATCTTTTTTAGTTCTTGTTTGGTGTTTCTTTTCGTGGGTTTTAGAGCTTATGGTCATCTTCATTACAAGCTTGAGTTCATCAAAAATGAAGTTCATGTGCATCTTCTATGATGTTTTCGATGTGGGAGTTTATGCCGGTTCTTCACTGATGGAGGTTTCACTCCTCTATCGTTGTTGGATAGTATTTGTCGTCACCTATCCAACAAGCTTGAATTTGTTCAATTCAGAGCTCATTTGCAAAAGTTATGACACTTCAGGTTTTATTGTATCCATTTGTTTTGCTTGGACTTCTTTGTAGCACTCCCACGGCAGTACCAGTCTGGGAAGCAGTAGTACCAGTTATAAGCAGTACTTCCACTGTCCAGCATCGCGGCTACTATTGTTGCTTCTAGGGACTTGCTACCTCTTGAGCATGCGTTGATTTTCCCTTGAAGAGGAAAGGGTGATGCAGCACAGTAGCATAAGTATTTCCCTCAGTTTTTGAGAACCAAGGTATCAATCCAGTAGGAGGTAACACGCAAGTCACCTAGTACCTGCACAAACAAACAAGAACCTCGCAACCAACGCGATAAGGGGTTATCAATCCCTTCATGGTCACTTATGAAAGTGAGATGTGATAGAGATCAGAAGATAAATATTTTTGGTATTTTTATGATATAGATTGGAAAATAAAGATTGCAAAATAAACTGTAATAGAAAGCAAGTGGATATGAAAATAATATGATGGAAGATAGACCCGGGGACCATAGGTTTCACTAGTGGCTTCTCTCAAGATAGAAAATTCTATGGTGGGTGAACAAATTACTGTCGAGCAATTGATAGAAAAGCGAATAATTATGAGAATATCTAGGCATGATCATGTATATAGGCATCACGTCCGCGACAAGTAGACCGAAACGATTCTGCATCTACTACTATTACTCCACACATTGACCGCTATCCAGCATGCGTCTAGAGTATTAAGTTCATAAGAACAGAGTAACACGTTAGGGAAGATGACATGATGTAGAGGGATAAACTCAAGCAATATGATATAAACCCCATCTTTTTATCCTCTGATAATTCAAAGAGACTTGCAAAGATATTTAAATCATGCATAAAAGATTTCAAAGAAGAATCAAATATTGTTCATGGATAATCTTGATCATAAACTCACAATTCATTGAATCTCGATAAACACACCGCAAAAAGAATTACATCGAATAGATCTCCAAGAGAATCGAGGAGAACTATGTATTGAGATCAAAAGAGAGAGAAGAAGCCATCTAGCTAATAACCATGGACACGAAGGTCTGTGGTAAACTACTCACACATCATCGGAGAGGCTATGGTGTTGATGTAGAAGCCCTCCGTGATCGATTCCCCCTCCGGCAGAGCGCTGGAAAAGGCCCCAAGATGGGATCTCACGGGTACAGAAGGCTGCGGCGGTAGAAATAGGGTTTCGTGGTGCTCCTGGATGTTTTCAGGGTATATGGGTATATATAGGAGGAAGAAGTACGCTAGTGGAGCTGCGAGGGGCCCATGAGGGTGGGGGCGCGCCTTCCTGAAAGGATCGATATAGTTGACTAGAGGGTGGGGGGTGAATAGGCAACTAACAATTTTTAGCTTTTCTTTACCAATTTAAACTTTGCATCAAAGTAGGTTGTCTAGATATGCAACTAGGTGAGCGACCTATATGATGCACCAAGAACAAGTACACAAGCAAGCAAGGGATACAACACAAATAAGCTTGCATGAGTAAAGGCATGATATAACCAAGAGTGGAGCTGGTGAAGACGAGGATGTGTTACCGAAGTTCCATCCTTTTGAAGGGAAGTATGTCTCCGTTGGAGCGGTGTGGAGGCACAATGCTCCCCATGAAGCCACTAGGGCCACCGTATTCTCCTCACGCCCTCACACAATGCGAGATGCCATGATTCCACTATTGGTGCCCTTGGAGGCGGCAACCGGACCTTTAGAAACAAGGTTGGGGCTATCTCCACAACTTAATTGGAGGCTCGCAACGATACCACAAAGCTTCACCACAATGGAATATGGCTTCGCGGTGACCTCAACCGTCTAGGGTGCTCAAACACCCAAGAGTAACAAGATCCACAAGGGATGAGCGGGGGGATCAAATTTCTCTTGGTGGAAGTGTAGATCTAGGCCGTCTCAACCAATCCCTAGAGAATCAACAAGTTTAATTGGCTAGGGAGAGAGATCGGGCGAAAATGGAGCTTGGGGATGGAAGAGATAGTCAACTCGGAGAAGAAGACACCCCTTATATAGTGGAAGAACAAATCCAACCATTATCCACCAACTCAGCCTGCGTGGCACGGCACTACTGCGCCGGGGACGCGGTACTACCGCAAGGGCACACGGTACTACCGCAGTGCCCCGCGGTACTACCGCCCGAGCAGCAAAAACCAGAACAACCCTGAAGCTGTGAGGCAGAGGGCGGTAGAACCGTTGGCGCGGTACTACCGCTCCCCCTTGCGGTACTACCGCAAGGCAGGGATGGTCCAGATTTTGGGAAGGCACGAACATATAAAAATACATCCGTGGCAACTTCCGCAGAGATGGGATCTATGCAAAAATCCGACCCGGTAGTACTACAAGCCAGGAGCGGCACTACCGCGCGGGGTGCGGATGTAAAAAATTACATCTGCTCCTACTGCCACGCCAGCTGCTGAGCCTGGCCAGAGCGCACGGTACTACCGCGCACCCGGTGCGGTACTACCGCATAGGGCGCGGATGAAAAGAATTACATCCGCCCCTATGATACGTCTCCAACGTATCTATAATTTTTTATTGCTCCATGCTATATTATCTACTGTTTTGGACATTATTGGCTTTATTATCCACTTTTATATTATTTTTGGGACTAACCTATTAACCGGAGGCCCAGCCCAGAATTGTTGTTTTTTTGCCTGTTTTAGGGTTTTGAAGAAGAGGAATATCAAACGGAGTCCAAACGGAATGAAACCTTCGGGAACGTGATTTTCTCATCGAATACAACTCAGGAGACTTGGACCCTACGTCAAGACACGTAATAGGAGGCCATGAGGTAGGGGGCGCGCCTACCCCTCCCCCCCCAGGCGCGCCCTCCACCCTCGTGGGCCCCCTGTTGCTCCACCGACGTACTTCCTCCTCCTATATATACCCATGTACCCCCAAACGATCAGATACGGAGCCAAAACCCTAATTCCACCGCCGTAACTTTTTGTATCCACGAGATCCCATCTTGGGGCCTGTTCCGGAGCTCCGCCGGAGGGGGCATTGATCACGGAGGGCTTCTACATCAACACCATAGCCCTTCCGATGAAGTGTGAGTAGTTTACCTCAGACCTATGGGTCCATAGTTAGTAGCTAAATGGCTTCTTCTCTCTTTTTGGATCTCAATGCAATGTTCTCCCCCTCTCTTGTGGAGATCTATTCAACGTAATCTTCTTTTTGCGGTGTGTTTGTTGAGATCGATGAATTGTGGGTTTATGATCAAGTCTATCTATGAATAATATTTGAATCTTCTCTGAATTATTTTATGTATGATTGGTTATCTTTGCAAGTCTCTTCCAATTATCAGTTTGGTTTGGCCCACTAGATTGATCTTTCTTGCAATGGGAGAAGTGCTTAGCTTTGGGTTCAATCTTGCGGTGTCCTTTCTTGGTGACTGTAAGGGCAGCAAGGCACGTATTGTATTGTTGCCATCAAGGATAACAAGATGGGGTTTTCTTCATATTACATGAGTCTATCCCTCTACATCATGTCATCTTGCTTAAGGCGTTACTCTGTTTTTAACTTAATACTCTAGATGCATGCTGGATAGCAGTCGATGAGTGGAGTAATAGTAGTAGATGCAGGCAGGAGTCGGTCTACTTGTTTCGGACGTGATGCCTATATACATGATCATACCTAGATATTCTCATAACTATGCTCAATTTTGTCAATTGCTCAACAGTAATTTGTTCACCCACCGTAGAATACTTATGCTCTCGAGAGAAGCCACTGGTGAAACCTATGGCCCCGGGTCTATCTTTATCATATTGATCTCCTACTACTTAGTTATTTACTTTGCTATTTACTTTGCCTTTATTTTACTTTGCATATTTATCATAAAAATACCAAAAATATTATCTTATCATATCTATCAGATCTCACTCTCGTATTTGGACCTATAGGGATTGACAACCCCTATTTGTGTTGGTTGCGAGGATTTATTTGTTTTGTGCAGGTGCGAGGGACTCGCGCGTAGCCTCCTATTGGATTGATACCTTGGTTCTCAAAAACTGAGGGAAATACTTACGCTACTTTGCTGCATCATCCCTTCCTCTTCAGGGAAAACCAACGCAGTGCTAAAAGAGGTAGCAAGAAGGATTTCTGGCGCCGTTGCCGGGGAGGTCTACACAAAAGTTAACATACCAAGTACCCATCACATACCCTTATCTCCCGCATTACATTATTTTCCATTTGCCTCTCGTTTTCCTCTCCCCCACTTCGCCCTTGTCGTTTTATTTACCCTCTCTCTCTATCCTCCCTCTCTATTTGCCTCCTTTTGCCCGCTTGCTTTTTGTTTGCTTGTGTGTTAGTTTGCTTGCTTGTCACGATGGCTCAAGATAATACTAAATTGTGTGACTTCGCCAATACCAACAACAATGATTTTGTTAGCACTCCGATTGCTGCTCTTACCGATGCCGAATCTTGTGAAATTAATGCTGTTTTGCTGAATCTTGTTATGAAAGATCTGTTCTCCGGCCTTCCTAGTGAAGATGCCGCTACCCATCTAAATAGCTTCGTTGATTCGTGTGACATGCAAAAGAAGAAAGATGTGGATAATGATATTGTTAAATTGAAGCTATTTCCTTTTTCACTTAGAGATCGTGCTAAAGCTTGGTTTTCATATTTGCCTAAAAATAGTATTGATTCATGGAACAAGTGCAAAGATGCTTTTATCTCTAAGTATTTTCCTCCTGCTAAGATCATCTCACTTAGAAACGATATTATGAACTTTAAGCAACTTGATCATGAACATGTTGCACAAGCTTGGGAGAGTATGAAATTAAGGATACGTAATTGTCCTACTCATGGTTTAAATTTGTGGATGATTATACAAATATTATATGCCAGATTGAATTTTGCTTCTAGAAATCTTTTAGATTCGGCCGCGGGAGGCACTTTTATGGAAATCACTTTAGGAGAAGCTACTAAACTCCTAGATAATATTATGGTTAATTATTCTCAATGGCATACTGAAAGATCTACTAATAAAAAGGTGCATGCGATAGAAGAAATTAATGTTTTGAGTGGAAAGATGGATGAACTTATGAAATTATTTGCTAATAAGAGTGTTTCTTCTGATCCTAATGATATGCCCTTGTCTACTTTGATTGAGAATAATAATGAATCTATGGATGTGAATTTTGTTGGTAGGAACAATTTTGGTAATAACGTGTATAGAGGAAATTTCAACCCTAGGCCTTATCCTAGTAATCCCTCTAATAATTATGGTAATTCCTACAACAATTCTTATGGAAATTATAATAAGATGCCCTCTGATTTTGAATCTAATATTAAAGAATTCATTACTTCGCAAAAGAATTTTAATGCCATGATTGAAGAAAAATTGCTTAAGATTGATGATTTGGCTAGGAACTTTGATAGAATTGCTCGTGATGTTGATTCTTTGAAACTTAGATCTATTCCACCTAAGCATTATATCAATGAGTCTCTCAAAGCCATGAGAATTTCCATTGATGAGTGCAAAGAAAGAACCGCTAGGATGCGTGCTAAGAAAGATGCCTTTATAAAAGCGTGTTCTTCTAGTTCCTATGAAAATAATGATGAAGATCTAAAAGTTATTGATGTGTCCCCTATTAAATCTTTGTTTTGCAATATGAATCTTGATAATGATGGGACTGAATATGATCCACCTTTACCTAGAAGGCGTTCCAAGAATTCTGAATCATTTGATCTTGATGCTAAATTTGATAAAAGTGGGATTGAAGAAAATAAAACCCTATATGTTGCTAAACCCACTATTATGGATTTCAAGGAATTTAACTATGAAAATTGCTCTTTGATTTATTGTATTTCCTTGTTGCAATCCGTGCTAAATTCTCCTCACGCTTATAGTCAAAATAAAGCGTTTACTAAACATATTCTTGATGCCTTGATGCAATCTTATGAAGAAAAACTTGAATTGGAAGTTTCTATCCCTAGAAAACTTTATGATGAGTGGGAACCAACTATTAAAATTAAAATTAAAGATCATGAATGCTATGCTTTATGTGATTTGGGTGGTAGTGTTTCCACGATTCCAAAGACTTTGTGCGATTTGTTAGGTTTCCGTGATTTTGATGATTGCTCTCTAAACTTGCACCTTGCGGATTCCACTATTAAGAAACCTATGGGAAGAATTAATGATGTTCTTATTGTTGCAAATAGGAATTATGTGCCCGTAGATTTTATAGTTCTTGACATAGATTATAATCCTTTATGTCCTATTATTCTTCGTAGACCTTTCCTTAGAACAATCGGTGCAATTATTGATATGAAGGAAGGAAATATTAGATTTCAATTTCCATTAAGGAAAGGCATGGAAAACTTTCCTAGAAAGAAAATTAAATTACCTTATGAATCTATTATGAGAGCCACTTATGGATTGCCTACCAAAGATGGCAATACCTAGATGTATTCTTGCTTGTTATGCCTAGCTAGAGGCGCTAAACGATAGCACTTGTTGGGAGGCAACCCAATTTTATTTTTATTCCTTGCTTTTCAATCCTGTTTAGTAATAAATAAATTATCTAGCCTCTGTTTTGGTTGTGTTTTTTGTGTTTAATTAGTGTTTGTGCCAAGTAGAACCGTTGGGAAGACATGGGGAAAGTCTTGTTGGACTTGCTGTAAAAAACAGAAACTTTAGCGCTCACGAGAACTGCTGTCATTTTTATTTGGAAAGTGATATTTAGTTAATTCTTTTTTAAGATGATTAATAGATAAATTCCTCACGTCCAGCAATTTATTTTATAATTTGTAGGGTTCCAGATCTTGCGCTAGCTACAGATTACTTTAGACTGTTCTATTTTTGACAGATTCTGTTTTTCGTGTGTTGTTTGCTTATTTTGATGAATCTATGGCTAGTAAAATAGTTTATAAACCATAGAGAAGTTGGAATACAGTAGATATAACACCCATATAAATAAAGAATGAGTTCATTACAGTACGTTGAAGTGGTCTTTTGTTTTCTTTCGCTAACGGAGCTCACGAGATTTTCTACTTTAAGTTTTGTGTTGTGAAGTTTTCAAGTTTTGGGTAAAGATTTGATGGATTATGGAACAAGGAGTGGCAAGAGCCTAATCTTGGGGATTCCCATGGCACCCCCAAGATAATCTAAGGACACCTAAAAACCAAAGCTTGGGGATTCCCCGGAAGGCATCCCCTCTTTCGTCTACTTCTATCGGTAACTTTACTTGGAGCTATATTTTTATTTACCACATGATATGTGTTTTGCTTGGAGCGTCTTGTATGATTTGAGTCTTTGATTGTTAGTTTACCACAATCATCCTTGCTATACACACCTTTTGAGAGAGCCATATATGATTTGGAATTTGTTAGAATACTCTATGTGCTTCGCTTATATCTTTTGAGTTATATAATTTTGCTCTAGTGCTTCACTTATATCTTTTAGAGCACGGTGGTGGATTTGTTTTATAGAAACTATTGATCTCTCATGATTCACTTAGATTATTTTGAGAGTCTTAAATAGCATGGTAATTTGCTTAAAATCCTAATATGCTTGGTATACAAGATTAATAATAAAACTTTCTTATGAGTGTGTTGAATACTATGATAAGTTTGAGACTTGATAATTGTTTTGAGATATGGAGATGGTGATATTAAAGTCATGCTAGTTGAGTAGTTGTGAATTTGAGAAATACTTGTGTTGAAGCTTGTGATTCCCGTAGCATGCACGTATGGTGAACCGTTATGTGATGAAGTCGGAGCATGATTTATTTATTGATTGTCTTCCTTATGAGTGGCGGTCGGGGACGAGCGATGGTCTTTTCCTACCAATCTATCCCCCTAGGAGCATGCGCGTAATACTTTGCTTCGATAACTTGTAGATTTTTGCAATAAGTATATGAGTTCTTTATGACTAATGTTGAGTCCATGGATTATACGCACTCTCACCCTTCCACCTTTGCTAGCCTCTCTAATACCGCACACCTTTCGCCGGTATCATACACCTACCATACACCTTCCTCAAAACAGCCACCATACCTACCTATTATGGCATTTCCATAGCCATTCAAAGATATATTGCCATGCAACATTCCACCATTCCGTTTATTATGACACACTCCATCATTGTCATATTGCTTAGCATGATCATGTAGTTGACATAGTATTTGTGGCAAAGCCACCGTTCATAATTCTTTCATACTTGTCACTCATGCATCATTGCATATCCCGGTACACCGCCGGAGGCATTCACATAGAGTCATATTTTGTTCTAAGTATCGAGTTGTAATTGTTGAGTTGTAAGAAAAATAAAAGTGTGATGATCATAATTATTAGAGCATTGTCCCAGTGAGGAAAGGATGATCGAGACTATGATTCCCCCACAAGTCGGGATGAGACTCCGGACGAAAAATAAAAAAAGAGGCCAAATAAGCCCAAATAAAAAAAGAGAAAGAAAAGAGGCCATAAAAAAAGAGAAAAGGCCCAAATACAAAAATGAAAAAATGAGAGAAAAAGAGAGAATGCACAATGTTACTATCCTTTTACCACACTTGTCCTTCAAAATAGCACCATGATCTTCATAGTAGAGAGTCTCTCACGTTATCACTTTCATATACTAGTGGGAATTTTTTCATTATAGAACTTGGCTTGTATATTCCAATGATGGGCTTCCTCAAATTGCCCTAGGTCTTCATGAGCGAGCAAGTTGGATGCACACCCACTTAGTTTCTTTTTGAGCTTTCATATACTTATAGCTCTAGTGCATCCGTTGCATGGCAATCCCTACTCACTCACATTGATATCTATTGATGGGCACCTCCATAGCCCGTTGATACGCCTAGTTGATGTGAGACTATCTTCTCCCTTTTTGTCTTCTCCACAACCACCACTCTATTCCACCTATAGTGCTATATCCATGGCTCACGCTCATGTATTGCGTGAAGATTGAAAAAGTTTTGAGAATGTCAAAAGTATGAAACAATTGCTTGGCTTGTCATCGGGGTTGTGCATGATTTAAATATTTTGTGTGGTGAAGATAGAGCATAGCCAGACTATATGATTTTGTAGGGATAACTTTCTTTAGCCATGTTATTTTGAGAAGACATAATTACTTTGTTAGTATGCTTGAAGTATTATCATTTTTATGTCAATATGAACTTTTGTCTTGAATCTTTCAGATCTGAATATTCATACCACAATTAAGAGGAATTACATTAAAATTATGCCAAGTAGCACTCCGCATCAAAAATTCTGTTTTTATCATTTACCTACTCGAGGACGAGCAGGAATTAAGCTTGGGGATGCTTGATACGGCTCCAACGTATCTATTATTGTTATTGCTCCATGCTATATTATCTACTATTTTGGACATTATTGGGCTTTATTATCCACTTTTATATTATTTTTGGGACTAACTTATTAACCGGAGGCCCAGCCCAGAATTGTTGTTTTTTGCCTGTTTTAGGGTTTCGAAGAAAAGGAATATCAAACGGAATGAAACCTTCGGGAACGTGATTTTCTCATCAAATACAACTCAGGAGACTTGGACCCTACGTCAAGACACGTAACAGGAGGCCACGAGGTAGGGGGGCACGCCTACCCCCCCCCCAGGCGCGCCCTCCACCCTCGTGGGCCCCCTGTTGCTCCACCGACGTACTTCCTCCTCCTATATATACCCACGTACCCCCAAACGATCAGATACGGAGCCAAAACCCTAATTCCACCGCCGTAACTTTCTGTATCCACGAGATCCCATCTTGGGGCCTGTTTCGGAGCTCCGCCGGAGGGGGCATTGATCACGGAGGGCTTCTACATCAACACCATAGCCCTTCCGATGAAGTGTGAGTAGTTTACCTCAGACCTACGGGTCCATAGTTAGTAGCTAAATGGCTTCTTCTCTCTTTTTGGATCTCAATGCAATGTTCTCCCCCTCTCTTGTGGACATCTATTCGATGTAATCTTCTTTTTGCGGTGTGTTTGTTGAGATCGATGAATTGTGGGTTTATGATTAAGTCTATCTATGAATAATATTTGAATCTTCTCTGAATTATTTTATGTATGATTGGTTATCTTTGCAAGTCTCTTCGAATTATCAGTTTGGTTTGGCCCACTAGATTGATCTTTCTTGCAATGGGAGAAGTGCTCAGCTTTGGGTTCAATCTTGTGGTATCCTTTCTCGGTGACAGTAAGGGCAGCAAGGCACGTATTGTATTGTTGCCATCAAGGATAACAAGATGGGGTTTTCTTCATATTACATGAGTCTATCCCTCTACATCATGTCATCTTGCTTAAGGCGTTACTCTGTTTTTAACTTAAATCTCTAGATGCATGCTAGATAGCGGTCGATGAGTGGAGTAATAGTAGTAGATGCAGGCAGGAGTCGGTCTATTTGTCTCAGACGTGATGCCTATATACATGATCATACCTAGATATTCTCATAACTATGCTCAATTCTGTCAATTGCTCAACAGTAATTTGTTCGCCCACCGTACAATACTTATGCTCTTGAGGGAAGCCACTAGTGAAACCTATGGCCCCAGGGTCTATCTTTATCATCTTGATCTCCTACTACTTAGTTATTTACTTTGCTATTTACTTTGCCTTTATTTTACTTTGCATCTTTATCATAAAAATACCAAAAATTTATCTTATCATATGTATCAGATCTCACTCTCGTAAGTGGCCCTATAGGGATTGACAACCCCTATTTGCGTTGGTTGCGAGGATTTTTTTTTTGTTTTGTGCAGGTGTGAGGGACTCGCGCGTAGCCTCATACTGGATTGATACCTTGGTTCTCAAAAACTAAGGGAAATACTTACGCTACTTTGCTGCATCATCCCTTCCTCTTCGAGGAAAATCAATGCAGTGCTAAAAGAGGTAGCACCCTACTACCGCAATAGCAGCAGCGCCTGGCCTGAGGTCATAGTACTACCGCTCCAAGGAAGTGGTAGTACCGTGGGCACTTGCGGTACTACCGCGCCAGAGGCCGGTACTACTGCAAGGGCCTGCGGTACTACCGCTCCTAGGAGCAGTACTACCGCATGCCCCAGATCAGCAAACATGACATTTTCGCATAGACAAGAAAAGACGGAGGATGCTCCAAAGTGCCAAAGGAAAGGTGATGCAATGGAGAAGACGTGTACATGATGATTCCACCCAAACCTTTCCAAAGCGGACCCCCTCTTAATTGTACGGCTTTCCTATGACTCAAATCCACCGAGAAGAAACATAGAGAAACACCGTCTTCAATAGTCTTCGAGGGGCACTATATCGTCTTGTGCCTAGTGATGAAGTGTTTGAAATACTCAATGCACACGATTAGTCCACAAAAGCATTGTCATCAATCACCAAAACAACTAAGGGATGAATATGCCCTTACAGTCTCCCCCTTTTTAGTGCATTAACATAGAACATGGGCAAACCCCATACCTCTAAAATATAGACGGGCTCCCCCTAGATGTGTGCTATCTAGATGAGTGCTTTGGACTGCATGGCACACATACTAGGATCAACACTCCCCCTATATTTTATAGACAAGGCATATCTTGCAACAATAAGGCTAACACTAAGCAAGATAAAACATATGAGCATAATATAACTAGCACAAGATAGCATAAGCTCAATAAGGTATGATAGAGTGCATATGTCTTACACCATATGATAGAAAGGTCTCACAAGCGCAAACCAAACCAAAGCAAACGAGGTCCAACAACAAAGCAAACGAAAAAACGACTCACAACTCGCAAATCCTACTCTTTCTCCCCCTTTAGCATCGAGACACCAAAAAGGCAGAGAGGACACCTACAACACAAGTGGTGGCTCGAGCGGAGTAATCACTCACACGCTCCTCGTCAGACTTGGTAGCTAGGATGGACTCCTCCTTGTCCTCCTCAGAATCAGTCCACCTATAGCCCTGCTTCGCCATCCAGGCTACCTCTGGCGTGATGACCCTCTCAAATCCACTGGAAATGTGCTCACCAAACGTCCTCAAGATCCTCTTGTCACGGTGGCGACTCTTCTTCTGACTTCTGAGCAACATGAGACCGGTACTGCCCCTTTGCCTGCATGCAGAACAGAGCCTTCATCTTGTTCTTCAGCTTCTTAGCCTAAGAGGGCTCAGAAGATGAAGGCGAGTAGCCAGCAGAGCTCTCCTCATCAGCGTCCTCCTCCTCAACCTCATCTGCATCCACATCCTTCTGAGTAGCTGCTGCCTCAGCACGGATAGTAGTGTTGGCCCACTTGGGCTTGATACAGAGCCTGATGGGCTCATGGCGAATCCAGTCAGGGGCGAAAAACTCATCATTGGGATAGAGCTTCTCCCAAGTCCTCGTGATCAACAGAAACAGGTAAGGTCCATAGATGGGTACCTTACGGGTGAACACCACAAACCGAAGCTTGCAACACATGATATGTGAGACATCAAGTGGTTGAGTCTGAGAGAGACGCGCCTCCTCACAGATGAGCATCATATCCACAAGATAGGCATGCACTTTGTCGTCACCAATGAGGGGAAAAAGAGAGTTGCGGAAGACGCAATACATGATGTCGAGGAAGGGGTTCAGCACCCACGCCTTCTTGCCACTGGGAAGCGACTTCTCAACATAGTAGGGCTGAAGCTTGTTCTTGTTGGCTGACTCGGGATTGGCATGAGGGCGTACACGCACGGGTGTGTTGAGCCCCTCATCAAGAACCTGAAGCAAATCCATGAAGTCCTTCCATGTAGCAGTCATCCGCTGTCCGTTGGTCATCCAGATCATCTTCCATTCCCCATCAGTATGGAAGTGGACCAAGGCAAAGAACTGGGCCACAATCTCAGGGTCATAATCCAAATGTAATGAGATCACATGCTCAATGCCAAATTGCTCCACGAGGTCCAGAGCCTCACCAAAGTAATCACGGTGCCTCTCATCCCTCATGTGGTGCATGTCAATCCAGTGCACGTCCACATAGATGTTCTGCTTTGCCTTGATCACATCCACATAAGTGAGATACCGCTGCTTGGTCCAGAACAGATCATTCCCGCTGAAGTTGGCACGAGGATTCACATAGGGGTTGATCTTCCTTCGAGAGGAAAACTCAGCAAGAGGTATCTCATCCATGCCCTTGGTGGGCTCCTTGAGCTTGGTGGCAGTGGTCTTGGTCCTGCGTTGGGGGGCATTGGAGCCCTCTGGTGCTTTGTCTTGGTTGCGCAGACGCTTGGAGCCTGTGTCACGACTGGGATTGGAACGGCAAGCAGGAGCACCGGAGCCACCACCTAAGACACAAAACACAAAAACGTGCACGAGAAGCGAGAAGGATTAATGCAAAGACCACAACAAAATAGGTGAAACAAGAAGAACTCGCACTTGGTAATTGCCACTTGGAAGATTTGACTACAACGGTAGTACCGCATGGCTACGCGGTACTAAAATTTTAGTGCTGCTCCTAGCCATGGTAGTACCGCGCCGGGGTGGCACGGTAGTACCGTGTCTCGGAGCGACAGTAAAATTTTAGTTCCGTGCCTCGCATGGTAGTACCGCTCCTGAGGAGCGGTAGTACCGCACCGGAGATGCGGTAGTACCGCACGGTGTCAAATCCAAAACCTCAACTGGGTCCGAGCACAACTGTGACAGCAAAGCAGTACTACGGTTGATCAAATCTACCATGGGACAATACAACAAGTACCATCTCTACGCATTACTACTCTCCTACATCCTACTCTTGCATAGATTTAGCCTAAAATCTCAAGAACAACATGCATCTCCCCAAAAACCTAGAAACGAAAGAACGAAGGAAAGAGAGAGGGATTGGGGGAGAAACCTTGTTCCATGGCAAGAGGAAGTGGTGGGGAATGATCCCACCGGACGGAATGCGAGGAGAGCGGCCGGAGATGGAGATCCGGCAAGGGTCTCCGGCGCTGTTCTTGGGCAGGAGAGAGAGAGAAACGGCGTGGGGAGAAGGAGTGAATGGGTATGGGGGAGTTGGAACTCCCCTGCTCGCTCTTAACCCCCAAGCGCCCTCGACTGTGCGGTAGTACCGCGTGTCATCACGGTAGTACCGCCTGGGCGGAAGTACCGCACCGAGGGCGGTAGTACCGCTCCCCTAGGCGGTAGTAAAAAATTACTACCATGCTGGGTGCGGTATTACAATGCGCAGCTCCCGCGGTAGTACCGTGGCATGCCGTGGTAGTACCGTGTGCCCAAGAAAATGCAGGTTTCAAATAGAGAAGAACAAAGGGCCGTTGCAAAGAAACCTTCAAGCGAACAGACGCACCAAAACGTAGAAACACGAGACAACACACACAAGCATGACACAAGGAAAGAGAGACAAGAGACAACAAGGACTGAACAAGCAACCCAACCTCTCTAACGAGAGGGCGGTGGCCGGAGCCAGCTATGTTTGAGTCAATTGGCATGGCACCGCGAAGAATTATCCTTGCGCCCATGACCAAAACTCATCTTTGAAGCACAAGTACCATCAACAATGGCTAATGTGAAAGAGTTGATGAATTTATGCATAATGGGGGAGGAAGAGTTCATTGAGAGAACAACACTCCCCCTATGTCCATGCCTACACCTAAACAAGATAACAAGTTGAGTATGGCGGGGTGTGCAAGGGTTCAAGCAACATTGCTCGAATCAATGATATTTAGCTCATGCCTTAACTCATGAAATCTTGCTTCATCCAAGGGCTTCATGAAGATATCTGCAAGGTTATCAAGAGTGTTGACATAGTTGAGCTCGATCTTCCCTCGCCTAATATGATCCCGGATGAAGTGATACCGAATCTCAATATGCTTCGTCTTGAAGTGTTGCACCGGGTTGAGAGAAATCTTGATGGCACTTTCATTGTCACACCAAAGAGGCACTTTGTCACAAATGACACCATAATCCTTTAAAGTTTGCCTCATCCATAGAAGTTGTGCACAACAACTACCGGCAGCCACATACTCCGCTTCCGTGGATGAGAGAGACACGCAATATTTGCTTCTTGGAAGACCAACTCACCAAAGAGCAACCAAGAAATTGGCACCCTCCGGAAGTTGACTTCCTATCCACTTTGTCTCCCGCCCAATTGGAGTCCGAATAGCCCACAAGATTGAAGCTAGATCCTCTTGGATACCACAAGCCAAAGTTTGGGGTATGAGCCAAATATCGAAAGATTCACTTGACCGCCACATAGTGGCTTTCCTTAGGTGCGGCTTGAAACCGTGCACAAATTCCCACACTCAACATGATATCCGGTCTAGATGCACAAAGGTAAAGCAAGGAGCCAATCATGGAGCGATATACCTTTTGATCCACCGCTTTACCATTGGGATCTATGTCAAGTTGGCATTTGACGGGCATTGGAGTGGAAGCCGGCTTGACATCACTTATCTTGAATCTCTTCGGCATGTCTTGAGTGTATTTGGCTTGGTTGATGAAGGTTCCTTCTCTTCGTTGATTGACTTCGAACCCGAGAAAGAACTTCAACTCTCCCATCATGGACATCTTGAACTTGGAGGTCATGAGTGCGGCAAATTCCTCATTGAAAGCTTTGTTAGGGGAACCAAAGATAATATCATCAACACATAGTTGGCACACAAACAACTCCCCTTTGACCTTTTTAGTAAAAAGAGTGGGGTCGATTTTCCCAATTTCAAAACCACGATCTTGCAACAACTCGGTGAGGTGGTCATACCACGCACGTGGGGCTTGCTTAAGGCCATAGAGTGCCTTATCGAGTTGGAACACATGATCGGGAAAATAGGGATCCTCGAACCCGGGGGGTTGCTTCACATATACCAACTCATTAATAGGAGCGTTAAGAAAAGCACTCTTCACATCCATTTGTTGCAACTTAAAGTTATGATCACAAGCATATGCAATGTAACATCCCAAATTTTCAATTTGGAATGCTATACATAGATCATCCATGCATATCATATTTTATTGCATTTCGTTCTGAGATCCTCGAAATCCTAAGCAACTCAAGGACCCTCGAAGAGAGTTGGGGATTTCCCTGTTTTCATATTTGAGTTTTATCAAATAATTAAACGAGGATTTTTGGTTTTAATTATTTTTCTCTCCGAAAATATTTCATATTAAAAATATATGAGAGGAGATAATATGACTTCTCCAAAATAAATGAAATATTGGAGGAAAAATATTAAAATCAAATATTTGTTTTATTCGGAGTTTATTGCTATTTTATTTGAATTAGAAAAATTGCACGCTTTTCAAAGTTGCATTTTAGGGCCAAGAAAATGCTCATCTTGTTCTAAATATTTTATTTAGACTTGAAAATTTGTTTTGGCATTTTTAGTTTTTTATTTTATTTTCTAGGATTTTTTTATTTTCGGCGGAATTATTATTTTTAAAAAAATCGCGCAGGGGCTAACTGGGCCGAAGCCAAGCCGCCGACGCCAAACGGGAGTCCGGCCGGGACTCCGTTTCCCCTGTGCCTTGCCCCCTCCTCCAAGCCGCGCCACCCCGCCCTCATTATAAGCCGCCGCCCCCGCCCCCTAGAGCCGCCACCCCGCCACCCTCAACTGCGCCGTCGCCGCCGCTCGCTTGCCGCGCCGCCCCGCCGCCCGCTTGTCGCGCCGCCGCCGCCCTCTGCCCGCACCGCTGCCGCCCCGCACTGCCCCGCCGCCCGCCACGCCGGTACTCACCGGAGGTAGAACCGTTCGGTTTTTTTAGAAAGCCTGGTTCGGTTTTTAGAAACCCTAGTTTTTTGGGATAGATCGGTTCACCGGTTTCTCACAGTTTAGTTACTTTGCGGACGTTCGTTTTAACGAACGGAGTTCACTCGTTAGTTACAGACAACGAACGCTCGTTCGTTAGCCTGTTCATCAGTTTTCTTTTTCTCGGATTTTTCTGTGATTATTTTCAATCGTGATTTCTGATCTGAATTTCGTTTTAGTTTATCTTTTCGCTTGTTTGTCGGAATCAGGTGATTCAAGCGCCTAGATCTTCGTCTCGAAACCCTCTTTCCGTTCAACCAACTTGAACAAACTTTTGCTACTGTAAAATTTGACCTTAGTCCAGATTTGTAAACGGATCTTGTTTCTTTCGCAGTTTGAGTTTCATTGCTCTGTTTGATTTGATTCTTTTTGCAAACCGGAGTTCTTAAGATGAACTTTCTGGTTAGATCTTCTTATTTGAGTTTTACCCATGTTTCTTTGTTTGTTTGCTTATGTATGCTATTGTTTGTTTGCGATAGAACACCCGGAGTGCGAAGCGTGCTACTACGAATCCCGAGGTTTTGCGGATCATCAGCAAGGCAAGTAACACTTTGATCATACCCCTTTATCACCAGTTTTTCTGCATTAGTTCCAATCCTCAAACATTGCATGGTTAGGTTGTTATTAAAATGTGGGTTGGGAAGTAGTTGATGAGGTAGAACCTATTGCCCTGTTATTATCAAACCCTTGGGAGTTACTTCTACGTATTGCTTATATTGCTATGCTATGCTCGTAGACGTGGTTTGGGTGAGTGAAATCCATGACATATGTGAGATTGTTAATTAATGGTTCAACTTAAGGTGGCAACTTGAATACACATCTGGGTGGATTGTTTGTTGGGCACCTGGGGAATCCAGTGTTGTCCTAGGATATCCCGGAGTACCCGTGTGATAATCCTATGGTCCGCCACCCAGGCTCAAAGGGAACTGAGATATTTTCATGCTAGAAATTTCCTTGTGCAGCCACAAGCTATTATGGGCTCTAGCATAGTTGAGTAGGTTGCGTGAAGCTCCCAAAGAGGTGGATCAGCAGGTAGAGGGATGTAGGTTTGGTATGGTCTGCCCGGAGTAAGGGGTTAATGCTTCTGAAAGACTGTGTCTCGGTCATCCGTTTCTCAAACACCATGTAGTGCGAGAAATCCAACGGAGGAGATCGAGTCTTGTGGGGAAAAGTGCGCAAACCTCTGCAGAGTGTATAAACTAATCATGGTTAGCCGTGTCCCCGGTTATGGACATCTTGAGTATCTAGTACTTGGAGTATCATAAGTATCTCATCACTCTAAACTAATATTGTTGGGTTGTTAATTACTTTAATTGGGATTGAGTTGGAGGAACCTTCTCAATGATGTTTCAACTACCATGATAGTTAAATAAAAATCTATTCCTTTGCTGTAGGGAAAAATTGTCTTTTCACAAAAACTGTAACCATAGAGCTTTCCACCATCCAAATATGCATGTAGTGATAGCATTATTCTGTTCTTGCTCTACTGTGTTACTTTGCCAGCATATTCCATGCGCTGACCCGTTTTCGGGCTGCAACGTATTATGTTGTAGACTTTTCATACGAGGAGTAAGGTTCGTTAGGTCGTTGCCGTGCAGCTCAGCTATGCCGTTGGAGTATTAGATGGCCTTAAGCCATATTTATTGTAATAAGTTCTCTTTTGAGACATTCGATGTAATAAGTGTGTGATTGATACTCTGTTATAAATCCTCGAGTACTGTGTGTGTCAGCATTACCGATCCAGGGATGACACCGAAGCACAGACTTGACCGTTTGAGGTCGGGTCGCGACAAGATGGTATCAGAGCACACGCTGAGTGTAGGACACGACCACCAAGCTAAAGCCCTAGATCACTATTCTCTTCTCATTTCTGACTCCTCTCCATTTTCTACTCTTTAGGATGGCGGACACAAGGAACAAGTTTGCACAACCGGATGAAGAAGCACCTTTTGGATGACACTTGAAGGAATTCACTAGGTACCTGAACATTGGAATACCAAGCTTCACCGGGACTTACAACGCCACCTTACTAGAAGAGGAGTGATGGATGATTCAAGTTCAAATTCCAGGAAGGACACTCACACCAGTCACTAAGCCCATAGAGTTTTCCTTCGATGCACCAACTAGGAGTCTAGGAAAGAGTATGGCAGCTCACATCACCATGGGACGCATTGGAGAGGTTTATCACAAGGAGCTTAAGGATACTATCTATCAGATTTGTGGGCGCCGAGACGAGCAATGGGAGATGATCAACACCAGGAAGGATAGATCAATTGCAGCTTTCATCCAGGAGTTAAATCAACATATTCGTCGCCAGGAAAACCAGATGTGCGCAGGAATGATAGTTCTGAAGAAGGCAATGACTAGGATCACGGAACTGGAGGAAGAACTTAAGGCTACTCGTGAAGATTATGAGGAGGAAATCGTCGTACTAGTGGAGAAGAATGACGATCTGGAAAGGAAGCTAGGAGTATTCCTGGGAGACCCCGCACCAGGAGGAGAAGACGAAGAACCCAAGGAGATTCGTCCGGAAGACTACATCATCATCGACGACACCGACTCAGACCCCGACAATAGCGATGATGACTATGAAGACAAAGCTGGAGCAGATATCATGGAGTCTTCAACCGAAGAATATTTTTAGTAGACCACCACATCAGTAGTAGTATTCCACCTTGTATATAGTATAGTCCGAGCACTTTTGTAACGATAGTTAGATCGATTGTATGCCCTTGCTTGATTGATTGAGTGAAATGATTGTGTTTGTCTCATGTGCATATGGGTAGTGCTTTCTCATTAGACCTCATCCTATTCTAATCTCTCCCCTCTAAACCCATCAGATGCCTTCGAGACGTGACCCCGGATTTACCTTCCCACCGGAGCTCACTCAGTTGATCTAGCAGCAGAATACCCTGATGCAGTTGTTAGTTTAGAACCAAGGCAACAACAACAACAACAACAATCCACCGCCACCACCACCAGTTGATAACTTAGCCCGTTTTCTGAGGTTGAAGCCGCTGGTGTTTTCCAGTAGCACCAAGCCCATAGTAGCAGATGATTGGCTCTGCAGGATTGGAAGGGAGTTAACCACTGCAGGATGTACCGATGCTGAGAAGGTGTGTTTTACCGCACATCAGTTGGATGAACCAGCAACCTCATGGTGGGAGAATTACACTGTCACCTACCCTATAGCCACGGTGACATGGGACCAGTTTCAGCAAGATTTCTATACAGCCCATGTCTCAACTGGAGCTATGAGTATGAAGAAGCATGAGTTTCGCAACTTACGCCAGGGGAACCGTACTATGGCTCAGTACGCGGATGAGTTTAGCAAGTTATATTGTTATGCCCATGATGATGTGGCCACAAATGCTGCAAAGAAGGAGAAGTTTATGGAAGGGCTGAATGATGAGATGAGCATGCAGTTAATGGTGGCAACATTCAACAACTACCAGGAGTTGGTAGATAAGGCTCTTATGATTGAAGGGAAGCAACAACAGATTGAGAGCCGTAAGAGGAAGTATGGACAAGGAAGGTATAATTCAGGAGCTCAGCAGAAACCTTGCCTAACCCCGAACTCGGGAAGACTTGTTCATAACCATGGAGGCCACACCCATAATGGAGGAAGTAACCATAATCATACTGGCCCAAGGAATGGGAATGGGAATGGAGCAAGCAATAATCAGAACCGCTCCAATCCAGCCACACCCGCAAAGAGAGACCTAAGCCACGTTACTTGTTTCAAGTGCGGGAAGACTGGACACTATGCCACGGAGTGCCCTGAAGCGAAGAATGGAAACGGCAATGGGAGCGCTGGAAAGAAGCCCAATCCATTCAACAAAGGACAAGTGAACCATGTCAACGTGGAGGAGGTTGAAGAGCAGCCAGACGCGGTTATTGGTAAGTTTTTGGTTAAGTCTTTTACCGCCCTTGTTCTTTTTGATACTGGTGCATCGCATTCATACATATCAACAGAAATCGTGGATAAGTTCAAACTACCAACCCAAACCCTTAGGACCCATCTGTTAGTAAGTTCACCTGGAGCAGAGTATATGGCTAGTCGATGGTGCGACCAGATACCCTTAACCATTGGTAGCCATGTTTTTCCGTTCGACCTAATAATCTTGGAGTCACAAGGATTGGATGTGATATTAGGAATGGACTGGATGTCAAAGTATGGAGGAATCATTGACTGTGTTAGTAAGTCAATTTGTCTCACCACCCCGGAGAGAAAAAGGATCAAGTACGTATCTAGGCATGCGCCAAGGAGTAGCCAATTAAATACCCTCACGGGAGTTGTTCAGGAAGAAGTGCCCGTAGTCAAGGATTACCCGGATGTTTTTCCAGAAGAGTTACTAGGCATGCCACCGGATCGAGACATCGAGTTTTTGATTGAGTTATTGCCAGGCATCGGGCCTATATCGAAGAGACCATACCGGATGCCCGCAAATGATTTGGAGGATATTAAGAAAAAGATCAAGGAGTTATTGGAGAAAGGTTACATTCGACGGAGCTCATCACCGTGGGGAGCCCCAGTGCTTTCGGTCGAGAAGAAGGATAAGACCCTAAGAATGGTTGTTGATTATCATGCGTTAAATGAGGTGACGATCAAGAACAAATACCCACTGCCGATGATCAATGATTTGTTTGACCAGCTGCAAGGAGCTAAGGTGTTTTCAAAGATCGATCTGCAATCTGGATATCACCAGCTGAAGATACGAGAGAAGGACATACCAAAGACATCATTCACCACACGGTACAGGTTGTATGAATATACGGTCATGTCATTTGGACTGACTAACGCCCCTGCCTACTTCATGAGCATGATGAATAAAGTGTTCATGGAATATTTGGATAAGTTCGTTGTGGTGTTCATTGATGATATAATGGTATACTCGAAGAACGAGGAGGAGCACGGAGAGCATTTGCGCTTAGTTCTCGAGAAACTCAGCGAACATCAGTTGTATGCCAACTTCAGTAAATGCGAGTTTTGGCTGAAGGAAGTCGGATTCCTTGGACATGTTATATCAGGAGAAGGTGTAGCAATAGATCCTACCAAGGTTCAGTCAGTCGCTGAATGGTTGGCACCCACTTTAGTTAGCGAGATCCGCAGTTTTCTTGGACTCGCGGGATACTATCGGAGATTCATTGAGAATTTTTTCCAAAATTGCGAAGCCAATGACGGAATTAAGAAGGATACCAAATTTAAATGGACAGAAGAATGCGAAGCAAGTTTTCAGGAGTTAAAGAAACGTTTGACTATAGCCTCAGTGTTGATTCTGCCGGATATACACAAGGAGTTTCAAGTGTATTGTGATGCCTCTCGCCTAGGACTTGGAAGTGTGCTTATGCAGGATGGAAGAGTTGTTTCGTATGCCTCACGACAACTGAAACCGCACGAGTTGAATTATGCCACGCATGATTTGGAGTAAGCTGCCGTAGTGCACACGTTGAAGACCTGGAGGCATTACCTTATTGGAAATCATTGTGATGTGTACACGGATCATAAGAGTTTGAAGTACATTTTCACACAGAAGGAGCTAAACCTTAGGCAAAGGAGATGGTTGGAGCTTATAAAGGATTATGACATGAAGCTTCACTATCATCCATGCAAGGCCAATGTCGTAGCAGATGCTTTGAGCCGGAAGAGTTATGCTAATACCCTAGTGAGCACGGGATTGCCAAAGGAGTTAGCAGAGGATCTCAGGGAACTTCGATTGGAGATTGTTCCTAGAGGTTTTGTTGCAACTATAGAAGTGCAGTCTACATTGTTATGAAAGATTCGAGAAGCTCAGAAGGATGACAAAGAGGTTGCCGAGATAAAAGAGAGAATGAGCAAAGGAAAGGCCAAAGGTTTTCGTGAGGATGAACATGACACCTTATGGTTCGAGGGCCGTGTTTATGTGCCCAATAACACAGAGATCAAGAAGTTAATACTTCAAGAGGCTCATGAATCACCATACTCGATACACCCCGGGAACACCAAGATGTATTTGGATTTGAAAGAGCGTTTCTGGTGGACTGGTATGAAGAAGGATATTGCCGAGTATGTAGCCGTATGTGATGTATGTCAGAGAGTGAAGGATGAGCATCAAAAGCCAGCAGGATTGTTACAGCCTATGCCGATACCCGAATGGAAGTGGGATAAACTTGGCATGGATTTTATCACCGGATTACCCAGGACCAAATGAGGATATGATTCTATATGGGTAGTAGTTGATCGCTTGACCAAAGTAGCTCACTTTATCCCCGTGAAAACCACCTATACAAGTGCAAAGTTGGCCAAGATATATATGACTAGGATCGTATGTCTGCATGGAGTTCCGAGGACCATCGTATCAGATAGAGGGACACGGTTTACTTCAAAGTTTTGGCATCAGCTGTACCAAACTTTGGGGACAAGGTTGGAGTTCAGTACATCATTTCACCCGCAAACAGATGGACAGACTGAGAGAGTCAACTAGATACTGGAGGATATGTTGAGGGCTTGTGTGCTAGATTATGGATCTAGTTGGGATGACAATTTTCCCTACGCGGAGTTCTCATACAACAATAGCTACCAAGCCAGTTTGAAGACGGCACCGTTCGAAGCCCTGTACGGACGAAGGTGCAGAACACCGTTGATGTGGGATGAAGTCAGAGACTGACAGTTGTTTGGACCAGATTTGATCAAAGAGTATGAAGAGAAAGTTAAGTTGATTAGAGATAGAGTGAAGATAGCTCAGTCCAGGCAGAAGAGTTATGCAGATTCGAAACGCAAGGAAATAACCTATGAAATTGGAGATAGAGCATATCTGCGAATGTCACCCCTTCAAGGAGTGAAACGTTTTGGAGTTAAGGGAAAGTTAGCCCCGAGATTTGTAGGACCGTATCGAATTTTGGAACGTATGTGAGAAGTTGCCTACAAGTTGGAGTTACCTAAAGGACTGTCAGGAGTTCATGATGTATTTCATGTTTCACAGCTGAAGAAGTGCCATGCTGAGATGGCCGATATACCGTTAAGAGATACATTACCCTTGGAGGCAATTCAGTTGGACAGTGATTTGACCTATGAGGAGAAGCCAGTCAAGATCCTCGAATTTGCCAGCCGAGTCACCCGCAGCAAGGTTATCAAGTTTTGCAAAGTTTAGTGGAGCCACCATACCGAGGATGAAGCCACCTGGGAACGAGAGGATGATCTTCGCAAAGACCACCCACACCTATTCTCTAGACAACCCGAATCTCGAGGGCGAGATTCATCTTAAGGGGGGTAGGTTTGTAACATCCCAATTTTTTAATTTGGAATGTTATACATAGATCATCCATGCATATCATATTTTATTGCATTTCGTTTTGCGGTCCTCGAAATCCTAAGCAACTCAAGGACCCTCGGAGAGAGTTGGGGATTTCCCTGTTTTCATATTTGAGTTTTATCAAATAATGAAATGAGGATTTTTGGTTTTAATTATTTTTCTCTCTGAAAATATTTCATATTAAAAATATATGAGAGGAGATAATATGACTTCTCCAACATAAATGAAATATTGGAGGAAAAATATTAAAATCAAATATTTGTTTTATTCGGAGTTTTATTGCTATTTTATTTGAATTAGAAAAATTGCACGTTTTTCAAAGTTGCATTTTAGGGCCAAGAAAATGTTCATCTTGTTCTAAATATTTTATTTAGACGATGAAAATTTGCTTCGGCATTTTTAGATTTTTATTTTATTTTCTAGCATTTTTTAGTTTCGGCAGAATTATTTAAAAAAATCACGAAGGGGCTAACTGGGCCGAAGCCCAGCTGTCGGCCCACTCCCCGCGCCGCCGTCTCCGAGCGGGAGACCGCGCCGCCGCCGCCGAACCGGAGTCCGGCCGGGACTCCGTTTCCCCCGCGCCTTGCCCCCTCCTCCAAGTCGCGCCACCCCGCACTCCTTATAAGCCGCCGCCCCCGCCCCCTAGAGCCGCCACCCCGCCGCCCGCAACCGCGCCGCCACCGCTGCTCGCTTGCCGCGCTGCCCCGCTGTCCGCTTGCCGCGCCACCGCCGCCCCTCACCGGAGCCACCGACGCCGGCACCGCCGCTGCCCTGCACTGCCCCGCCGCCCGCCGGAGCCGCCCGCCGCGCCGGTACTCGCCCGTTCGGTTTTTTTAGAAAGCCTGGTTCGGTTTTTAGAAACCCTAGTTTTTTGGGATAGATCGGTTCATCGGTTTTTCACGGTTTAGTTACGTTGCGGACGTTCGTCCGTATGTTCGTTTTAACCAACGGAGTTCACTCGTTAGTTACAGACAACAAACGCTCGTTCGTTAGCCTGTTCGTCAGTTTTCTTTTTCTCGGATTTTTCCGCGATTATTTTCAATCGTGATCTCTGATCCGAATTTCGTTTTAGTTTATCTTTTCGCTCATTTGTCAGAATCAGGCGATTCAAGCGCCTAGATCTTCGTCTCGAAACCCTCTTTCCGTTCAACCAACTTGAACAAACTTTTGCTACTGTAAAATTTGACCTTAGTCCAGATTTGTAAACGGATCTTGTTTCTTTCGCAGTTTGAGTTTCGTTGCTCCGTTTGATTTGATTCTTTTTGCAAACCGGAGTTCTTAAGTTGAACTTTCTGGTTAGATCTTCTTATTTGAGCTTTACCCGTGTTTCTTTGTTTGTTTGCTTATGTATGCTATTGTTTTTTTGTGATAGAACACCCGGAGTGCGAAGCGTGCTACTACGAATCCCTAGGTTTTGCGTATCATCAGCAAGACAAGTAACACTTTGATCATACCCCTTTATCACCCAGTTTTTCTACATTAGTTCCAATCCTCAAACATTGCATGGTTAGGTTGTGATTAACATGTGGGTTGGGAAGTAGTTGATGAGTTAGAACCTATTGCCCTGTTATTATCAAACCCTTGGGAGTTACTTCAACGTATTGCTTATATTGCTATGCTATGCTCGTAGACGTGGTTTGGGTGAGTGAAATCCATGACATATGTGAGATTGTTAATTAATGGTTCAACTTAAGGTCGCAACTTGAATACACATCTAGGTGGATTGTTTGTTGGGCACCTGGGGAATCCGGTGTTGTCCTAGGATATCCCAGAGTACCCGTGTGATAATCCTATGGTCCGCCACCCAGGCTCAAAGGGAACTGAGATATTTTCATGCTAGAAACTTCCGTGTGCAGCCACAAGCTATTATGGGCTCTAGCATGGTTGAGTAGGTTGCGTGAAGCTCCCGAAGAGGTGGATCAGCAGGTAGAGGGATGTAGGTTTGGTATGGTCTGCCCGGAGTAAGGGGTTAATGCTTCTGAAAGACTGTGTCTCGGTCATCCGGTTCTCAAACACCATGTAGTGTGAGAAATCCAACGAAGGAGATCGAGTCTTGTGGGGAAAAGTGCGCAAACCTCTGCAGAGTGTATAAACTAATCATGGTTAGCCGTGTCCCCGGTTATGGACATCTTGAGTATCTAGTACTTGGAGTATCATAAGTATCTCATCACTCTAAATTAATATTGTTGGGTTGTTAATTACTTTAATTGGGATTGAGTTGGAGGAACCTTCTCAATGATGTTTCAACTACCATGATAGTTAAATAAAACTCTATTCCTTTGTTGTAGGGAAAAATTGGCTTTTCGCAAAAACCGTAACCATAGAGCTTTCCACCAGCCAAATATGCATGTAGTGATAGCATTATTCTGTTCTTGCTCTACTGTGTTACTTTGCCAGCATATTCCATGTGCTGACCCGTTTTCTAGCTACAATGTATTATGTTGCAGACTTTTCAGACGAGGAGTAAGGTTCGTTAGGTCGTTACCGTGCAGCTCAGCTATGCCGTGGGAGTTGATGAACTCACTTTATCTTCCAAGCCTTCCGTTGTTATCGTATTAGATGGCCTTAAGCCATATTTATTGTAATAAGTTCTCTTTTGAGACATTCGATGTAATAAGTGTGTGATTGCTACTCTGTTATAAATCCTCGAGTACTGTGTGTGTCAGCATTACCGATCCAGGGATGACACTGAAGCATAGAGACGTGACCATTTGAGGTCGGGTCGCTACATGCAATTAACATGCGAATGGATTCAAGGCGAGCAACGGGAGCAAAGGTTTCACCGTAGTCGATACCCTCGACTTGGGAGTAGCCTTGGGCTACTAAACGAGCCTTGTTGCGAATGATAATCCCATGAGCATCTTGCTTGTTCTTGACTATCCATTTGGTTCCAATGACATTATGGTTCCCCGTTGGCCTTGGCACCAATCTTCACACCTTGCTGTGCTTGAAGTTGTTGAGTTCTTCATGCATGGCATTAAGCCAATCCGGATCTTCGAGCGCCTCATAGACCTTTTGGGGTTCAACACAAGAGACAAACGCGTGATGTTCACAATAGTTTGCTAATTGTCTATGAGTGCTTACCCCCTTTCTTAAGCTTCCAAGCACATTTGTCATGAGATGGTCTTTGGTGGATAGCTGGGATGCGATCTTGGCGGCACGACGCTCTAATTCCTCCTCTGGAGTGAGTTGAGGAGCGGTTACTTGATCATATTGAGCGTCGTCTTGAGCTCATTCTTGATCTTGAGCTTGCTCTTGATCTTGAACTTGCTTGGTTGAGAGAACTTGACCTTGGGCATCACTTGGTGATTCAACACCATCTTGAGGTTGATCTTGCCCTTGGTCTTGTTCATGAGGTTGAGGGCCTTCACTTTGTTCTTCGGAAGCGTGTGGGCCTTGGGTTGGTGATGGCTCCACGTGAGTGGAACATTGTCCTTCTCCTTCGGCCACAAGGGGATCCTCAATGGGTAGGATAAAACAACACCCATTCTTCATATGGCTTGGGGAGGAATTTCATCACCTACATCACAAGTGCCACTTTGCTCCACTTGGGAGCTGTTATTCTCATCAAACTCCATGTTACATGTCTCCTCAATAAGTCCCGTAGACTTACTGAGGACACGGTAAGCATGGGAGTTTGTAGCATAACCAACAAATATGCCCTCATGAGCTCTAGCCTCAAATTTAGACAAACGAACACCTTTCTTGAGAATGAAACACTTACACCCGAACACCCGGAAGTACTTAAGATTGGGCTTGTATCTCATATGGGGTCTTGTTCAAGCCTTTGCGGAGGTAGAGCCGATTGGATGCATGACACGCAGTGTTGATGGCTTCGGCCCAAAAGTTGTATGGAGACTTGAACTCCACCATCATGGTCCTTGCCGCATCCATCAACGTCCGGTTCTTCCTCTACGCTACACCATTTTGTTGAGGGGTGTAAGGTGCGGAATATTGATGCTTGATCCCCTCATCACTAAGAAACTCATCCAAGGTGTAGTTCTTGAACTCGGTGTCGTTGTCACTTGTTATTGTCAAGATCTATGCATTGTGTTGACGCTGAGCTTCATTTGCAAAGTCAATGATGGTTTGTTGGGTCTCGCACTTCCTCTTGAAGAAATATAATAATCATCCACAATCACCAAGCAATACTTTCTACCCCCAAGACTATCAAAGGATGGAGGCCCAAAGAGATCCATGTGAAGGAGCTCCAAAGGCCTCTTCGAGTAAATGATAGTTGTGGGAGGGTGAGCCTTTTCATGTAGCTTTCCTTTAATACAAGCACTACAAGCACGATCTTTAGCAAAACTAACATTTGTTAGTCCATGGACATGATCCCCCTTGATAAGACTTTGGAAAGATCTCATATTAACATGGGCTAAACGGCGATGCCAAAGCCACCACACGTCAACTTTAGCCATTAGGCATGTCGCGGTCTTACTGGGTCGCTCCGAAAAGTTAATCACATAGAGACCATTCTCGACATGCCTAACAAAGGCTACTTTAAGAGTCTTGCTCCACAAGAGGGCCACGGTATCAACATCAAAGAAAGTGTCAAAGCCCATGAGTGCAAGTTGACGAACGGAAAGTAAATTGTATGCAAGGGACTCAACAAGCATGACCTTCTCGATCGTGAGATCATGAGAAATGACAACCTTGCCAAGTCCCAATACCTTAGAGGACGAGGCATCACCCCACTCGACATTGGTGGGCATAGATGGAATCTTGTGAACGTCCACCAGCAAGTCCTTGCTTTCGGTCATATGATTAGTGGCTCCACTATCGAGCAACCATGATCCCCCACTGGAAGCAAACACCTACAAGAAATCAATGCTTGGTTTTAGGTACCCATTTTGTAATGGGTCCTTTGATGTTAGTAACAAGGGTCTTAGGAACCCAAATAGACCATTCAATGTACTCATAAGAAGAACCAACAAATTTGGCATAAACATGTCCATCACTAGCACGGCATAAGACATAAGAAGGGTTAAAGTCGCTGGCTTTGTTGGGAGGGGTAGCATTGCCCTTCTTAGCATCACTACCCTTCACATTGTTCTTCTTCTTCTTAGAAGCACCCTCTCCCTCCTTCACAAAAGTTTGCTTGAGAGGGGGAGGTCGTTTGGCCTTGTAATCCTTCTTCTTGTTCTTGGACTTGGGTGTGAACCCAATTCCTTCCTTGCCCACAACTTCCTTTTGATTTATCAAAAGGTCATTGAGGTTCTTCTCACCTTGTATGCACGACACAAGGCCTTTCTCAAGTTGCTTCTTCAACTTTGCATTCTCCTTAACAAGATGCACATGCTCACAACATGGGTTAGTAGCATTTGCATTATCAATTAAGACCATATGAGGAAAGGTGGCTTTCTCCTTGGTTAGCTTTACTTGGAGTTGATCATGAGACTCTTTGAGGCTAGCATGAGCACCCTTCAAGAGCTTGTGAGCCTTGTCAAGTAAATCAAACTCCTCTTTGAGTCTAGCAAGATCAACCCCAAGCTTGGCCTTCTCGGAGTTTAGCACACGAGATACAACAAGAGCATGATCAAGATCTTTCTTTAATTTAGCGTGGTCATTGTTGTATGACTCCTCCAGAGCCAAACGAAGACCTTGCTCTTCCTTAAGAGCATTGGAAAGATCCGAAATCTCATCGACATAGTCACGACTATGCCCCTCCATCTTAGAGATGGTATCTTCGTGAGCCTCTATCATGTCATTGGCTTCACCGAGTTGTTCCAAGAGAGCAACGAAGTGCTTCTTGGATTTACCCTTGAGCTTACTCATAAAAGACTCAAATTCATTCTCCTCCACATTGGACCCCTCATGTTCATCAATGCAATCCGTCAAAGAAGGATTATTAACGATGGTAGTTTTGATGTTGGGGGTTACCTTGTTGGTGACTTTAGCCATGAGGCACTTTGCGGTGAAGTTCTCATTGGGTGAGTCGAAGAGAGACACTCGTGGAGTTGTCGCGATGGAAATGGAGGCCACGGCAACCGACTCACCTTCTTGATCATCATCATCATCCTCATTGTACTCTTCTTGTGCCACCAACCCCTTGGGAGGAGTTTTCTTGGTGAAGTTGCTCTTGTTGGGGAAAGACTTGGCCTTGTCTTTTCGGATGAGCTTGACACCATTGTCGTCCCTTTTCTCATACGGACATTCCGCAACAAAGTGGCTCACATTCCCACAATTATAGCAAGTCCTCACTCATTGCTTGACCTTTGTGCCACTTGAGTTGTTCTTGTTGAAGTTGGGCCTTGTGTTCTTCTTGCTCCAAAATTGCCTTGAAGCAAGAGCCATGAGTTCATGATAAGCATACTTTGTATCTTCGGGATTGCTCTCCTCTTCTTCCTCTTCTTCCACACTAACTTTGGCCTTCAAGGCAAGGTTGGGCTTCTTTGCTCTTTGAGAGCGTAACACCGCATTATCGGCGGTCTTGTCCAAGATGCTCATAGCCACAAACTCATCCAACACTTCACTTGAGGACAAGGTGTGGAAGTCCGGCTGATACGTCTCCAACGTATCTATAATTTTTGATTGTTCCATGCTATAATATTATCAACCTTGGATGTTTTATATGCATTTATATGCTATTTTATATGATTTTTGGGACTAACCTATTAACCTAGAGCCCAGTGCCAGTTTCTGTTTTTTCCTTGTTTTAGAGTATCATAGAAAAGGAAAATCAAACGGAGTCCAATTGACCTGAAACTTCACGGAACTTATTTTTGGACCAGAAGAAGCCCACAGAGTATCGGAGACGGACCAGGAGAGTCCCGGTCTGCCCACGAGGGTGGGGGCGCGCCCCCCTGCCTCGTGGACAGCCCGGAGGTCCACCGACATACTTCTTCCTCCCATATATACCCATATACCCTAAAAAAATCGAGGAGCACAATAGACTGGGAGTTCCGCCGCCAGAAGCCTCCGTAGCCACCGAAAACCAATCTAGACCCGTTCCGGCACCCTACCGGAGGGGGAAACCCTCTCCGGTGGCCATCTTCATCATCCCGGTGCTTTCCATGATGAGGAGGGAGTAGTTCTCCCTCGGGGCTGAGGGTATGTACCAGTAGCTATGTGTTTGATCTCTCTCTCTCTCTCGTGTTCTTGAGGTGGTACAATCTTGATGTATCGCGAGCTTTGCTATTATAGTTGGATCTTATGATGTTCCCCCCCCCCTCTACTCTCTTGTAATGGATTGAGTTTTCCCTTTGAAGTTATCTTATTGGATTGAGTCTTTAAGGATTTGAGAACACTTGATGTATGTCTTGCGTGGGATGCCCGTGGTGACAATGGGGTATTCTATTGATCCACTTGATGTATGTTTTGGTGATCAACTTGTGGGTTCCGCCCATGAACCTATGCATAGGGGTTGGCACACGTTTTCATCTTGACTCTCCGGTAGAAACTTTGGGGCACTCTTTGAGGTCCTATGTGTTGGTTGAATAGATGAATCTGAGATTGTGTGATGCATATCATATAATCATACCCACGGATACTTGAGGTGACATTGGAGTATCTAGGTGACATTAGGGTATTGGTTGATTTGTGTCTTAAGGTGTTATTCTAGTATGAACTCTAGGGCTGTTTGTGACACTTATAGGAATAGCCCAACGGATTTATTGGAAAGAATAACTTTGAGGTGGTTTCGTACCCTACCATAATCTCTTTGTTTGTTCTCCGATATTAGTGAATTTGGAGTGACTCTTTGTTGCATGTTGAGGGATAGTTATGTGATCCAATTATGTTATTATTGTTGAGAGAACTTGCACTAGTGAAAGTATGAACCCTAGGCCTTGTTTCCTTGCATTGCAATACCATTTACGCTCACTTTTATCATTAGTTACCTTGCTGTTTTTATATTTTCAGATTACAAAAACCTTTATCTACCATCCATATACCACTTGTATCACCATCTCTTCGCCGAACTAGTGCACCTATACAATTTACCATTGTATTGGGTGTGTTGGGGACACAAGAGACTCTTTGTTATTTGGTTGCAGGGTTGCTTCAGAGAGACCATCTTCATCCTATGCCTCCTATGGATTGATAAACCTTAGGTCATCCACTTGAGGGAAATTTGCTACCGTCCTACAAACATCTGCACTTGGAGGCCCAACAACGTCTACAAGAAGAAGGTTGTGTAGTAGACATCACCGGCCTTTGACGAATGATGAAGGACATGGCCTTATGGTAAGGCATCATGGCCTTGAGGAACTTGCGCTTGATCCAATTGTCATCTGTATCCTTGCTCCCATGATCTCGGAGTGAGACTGCGAGAGTAGTTAATCTCCGATAAATCTCACGAGGTTCTTCATCTTCTTTCATGGCAAACTCATCGGATTCATCTTGCACCGCTTCATAGTTGGAGAGTTGAATGCTTGCGCTTCCCCGATAGAGAGACACAACATGGCGCCATGCATCCTTGGCCATGGTGAAGGGTCGGAGATGAGCAAGATCTTCGAGTGGAATTGCATATTGGATGATGAAGAGAGCATTCTTATAGAACTGATTATCCGCGGCTTCTCTAGGGGTGAAGTTGTTTCAGTCATGCGGATAAAAACCTTCTTCAATGATTCTCCAAAGGTTAGTATTAACATGGTTCAAATGACGCTTAAAGTGATAAACCCAAGAATCAAAGTCCTCATTTTTCACAATCTTAGGGGGAGGACTGGCATGATTCAAATGAGTGGAAGGAATCGGTCCACCATAAGTAAGTGGAGGTTCCACATGGGCAAAGATGACGTTGCCAATTTTACCACTAGAAGAAGGAGCCTTTTCACTAGTAGCTTCCCCCTTGTCGGAGTTAGCATCCGTCACCTTGTTAGTGGGATCACCCACTTTCAACAGTGCGGTAGATAGTTTAAGCCCTTCTAAGAATTTATTAAACATGCTTTCAACCTCGGTCATCATGGAGGTTTTCAATGTGTCCCAAGCCACATTGAATTCCTCACGAGAGACCGCGGTTCCCCCATCGGCCGTTGACGAGACCGGATTCACACCAGAGTGCTCCTCCACACCGTCTACAGTGTCAACCATACTCTTCGGATGGCAATGTCCTTAATAAAGAGACGAGGCTTTGATACCAGTTGAAAGGATCGATATAGTTGACTAGAGGGGGTGAATAGGCAACTAACAATTTTTAGCTTTTCTTTACCAATTTAAACTTTGCATCAAAGTAGGTTGTCTAGATATGCAACTACGTGAGCAACCTATATGATGCACCAAGAACAAGTACACAAGCAAGTAAGGGATACAACACAAATAAGCTTGCACGAGTAAAGGCACGAGATAACCAAGAGTGGAGTCGGTGAAGACGAGGATGTGTTACCAAAGTTCCTTCCTTTTGAAGGGAAGTACGTCTCCGTTGGAGCGGTGAGGAGGCACAATGCTCCCCAAGAAGCCACTAGGGCCACTGTATTCTCCTCACGCCCTCACACAATGCGAGATGTCGTGATTCCACTATTGGTGCCTTTGGAGGCGGTGACCGGACATTTAAAAACAAGGTTGGGGCTATCTCCACAACTTAATTGGAGGCTCCCAACGATACCACAAAGCTTCACCACAATGGAATATGGCTTCACAGTGACCTCAACCGTCTAGAGTGCTCAAACACCCAAGAGTAACAAGATTCGCAAGGGATGAGTGGGGGAATCAAATTTCTCTTGGTGGAAGTGTAGATCTAGGCCTTCTCAACCAATCCCTAGAGAATCAACAAGTTTGATTGGCTAGGGAGAGAGATCGGGCGAAAATGGATCTTGAAGCAATAATGGAGCTTGGGGATGGAAGAGATAGTCAACTCGGAGAAGAAGACACCCCTTATATAGTGGAAGAACAAATCCAACCGTTATCCACCAACTCAGCCTGCATGGCACGGTACTACCGCGTCGGGGACGCGGTACTACCGCAAGGGCACACGGTACTACCGCAATGCCCCGCGGTACTACCGCCCGAGCAGCAGAAACTAGAATAGGCCTGAAGCTGCGAGGCAGAGGGCGGTAGAACCGCTGGCGCGGTACTACCGCTCCCCCTTGCGGTACTACCGCAAGGCAGGGATGGTCTAGATTTTGGGAAGGCACGGACATATAAAAATACATCTGTGGCAACTTCCGCAGAGATGGGATATATGAAAAAATCCGACACGGTAGTACTGCAAGCCAGGAGCGGTACTACCGCGCAGGGTGTGGATGTAAAACATTACATCCGCTCCTACTGCCACACCAGCTACTGAGCCTGGCCAGAGCGCATGGTACTACCGCGCACCCGGTGCGGTACTACCGTGTAGAGCGCAGATGAAAAGAATTACATCCACCCCTACTACCGCAATAGTAGCAGCGCCTGGCCTGAGGCCACAGTACTACCGCTCCAAGGAAGCGGTACTACCGTGGTCACTCACGGTACTACCGCGCCAGAGGCCAGTACTACCGCAAGGGCCTGCGGTACTACCGCTCCTAGGAGCAGTACTACCGCATGCCCCAGATTAGCATACACAACATTTTTGCATAGACAAGAAAAGACGGAGGATGCTCCAAAGTGCCAAAGGAAAGGCGGTGCAAAGGAGAAGACGTGTACGTGATGATTCCACCCAAACCTTTCCAAAGCGGACCCCCTCTTAATAGTACGGCTTTCCTATGACTCAAATCCACCAAAAATAAACATAGAGAAACGTCGTATTCAATAGTCTTCGAGGGGCACCATATCGTCTTGTGCCTAGTGATGAAGTGTCTGAAATACTCAATGCACACGATTAGTCCGCAAAATCATTATCATCAATCACCAAAACAACTAAGGGATAAATATGCCCTTACACTACCCCCTGGGCGTGCCCTCCTGCCTTGTGGCCTCCTCGCTTCTTTCTTGACGTCCACTCCAAGTCTCCTGGATCACGTTTGTTCCAAAAATAACTCCCCCGAAGGTTTCATTCCGTTTGATATTCATTTTCTGCAAAACAATGAAATAGGCAAAAAAAACAACAATTTGCACTGGGCCTTTGGTTAGTAGGTTAGTCCCAAAAATAATATTAAAATGTATATTAAAGCCCATTAAACATCCAAACCAGATAATATAATAGCATGGAACAATAAAAAATTATAGATACGTTAGAGACGTATCAAGTATCCCCAAGCTTAATTCCTGCTCGTCCTCGAGTAGGTAAAAGGTAAAAACAGAATTTTTGATGTGGAATGCTACCTAGCATAATTCTCAATGTAATTTTCTTTATTGTGGCATGAATGTTCAGATCCGAAATATTCAAGACAAAAGTTTAATACTGACATAAAAATA